>NC_056739.1:797206145-797366145 GCF_019279795.1 Protopterus annectens | reverse complement strand
AAGTCATTGTGCCACTGTTTTCGGCCCTCATTAGACCCATCATTGAGTATAACACCTCTTCAGAATGTAACTGACCAGGCACATGCAACAACTGGAATGTCCACAGAGGCTCCTCACAAAAAGAATAAACGCAATGTCCTACACAGATCACCTCAAAGCCCTATCTCCTATAAACTGCTAAGAGGTGATCTATGCTGGTATACAAGGCATCTTTAAACTCACTCTGATGGACGTTTTTGCATATCTGCAGAATAAACATCATCAGAATGACTAGATCTAAAGACTTAAAGTTTGCTTATGACATAAATAGGACATGCTGGAGAGGCAGGTATGTATATCCAATAATTCCCATTCCCTGGAACAGGCTTCCCATCTACATGAAGCAGACCTCTTCCCTAACGCTACTCAAGTGTAAACTGGACCAGTGGATGGTAAATCAAAAAGTCACCCCCTAGTTTGGCATCTATATCTCTGATGGAAAGAGGCATCCATTAAGTACAATTCCTATCTAACATACACCCTTAAAAATAATATCTAATGCACAGTGACTCATGGTATATATATTTGGATCACATGGCTAAACTTATAAAAGCCCTAAGGATCATTAGCCTAGTATACACATATCAGAATAGGAACCTATGTCTCTACTAGACTGAAGCAGCCTATAAACGCTTGAGCACTAATGTCCAAGCCTACATTTATCATTAAAAATAACCTTAAGGTATCACAACTTGTCAAACATATTTGGGAATAATGTCTAGGCTTAAAAAGGCCACATGAGCTCATTAACCTAGTAATCCCCTATGAGCCTAATTTAACACTGTATCTAGACACCGAGAGGTACCTACTTTAAGTCCTAGTTTGCTTACTTACTATGAGAATTCATGGTCGTTTCAAGGAGCTATTCCTCTGAAGTCAAATCCAACTCACTGTTGCACATACTCTGCAACAATAAATATTCAGGACTTGTTAGTTATCTTTGTACTGTTTTACCTGTCTTCAGTTCTGGTTTTGCATTTTCGTAATCTCTAGAAAAAGAGATGTAATGCTGCCTTCCACACTAAAAGTTATTGTATAATCAAATGTACAATGAGTTTGCCCATATTTTACTTGTTTGTTTTGTATTTGTAGTATGAAGTTTGAATTCATCACTTATTTATCTTTATTACTTGATTTGCACTTACTATCTTCATAGTGTTTGACTTCATGCGTTATATGTCTGTATTCCCTGAAGTGAGCCAGGAAATGGTCCACTGGGTTCAGTGATTTTTGTGATTGTAGGCAACTGTTAAACTTTGTGTGCATTCTTTGTAAATCTTTGTAAAATATTTGTAACTGTTTTTGTACTATTGTTATGGAACTTTTCTCCCCGGGTCTCCACTGAAAACGGGCTACTTGTCCAGCCAGGCACTACTTGGTTAACAAATGTAAAATAAAATAAAATAAATAAATGCTCTATCCTGGTTAACAAATAAAAAAATAGAATAAAATAAACAGAACTCAGTATTTCCCCCTATACTGGACCTTACACGGCTATTAACATATCATTTTTTGCAGGTGTTAACATCTTCGTTTATAATATATACCCTCTATAATTTATTAACATGCTACCTTCTTAACTAAATATAGCAAAGCATCTGTTAAAAATGCTTTAGTAGTGACACTATCAATTTTTGTACTGAACAATATTAATTACTGATTGTTCTTCCATTTATTGCCCTCTGCAGTAATGGCCCAGGTGATGTCTAAAAAGGATATTTAGGCGAGTGTATTTACATAGTTATCAGATGTGATATAAAATAATAAATAAAACATAGCAACAGAACGTTTAGTAAATACATTATTCCTATTTATTCTGTCTTTGATATGTTCAACCAGAACAGCAGCTGAAATCAGTTTAAGTAAAAATTTCTCAAAAATTTTAAAAAAGTACATTTACCTGTAATAACCAGTGGCACTGATAAAAACATATTCCTCAGTGCTCCATCACCAATTTTGTTTTGTAAAACTGATATGTTTTCCAAATGCCCCCTCAGAAATCTACTTAGTATCTATACAAGAAAAAAGGCCATTACCCTAACAAGACCTACACTAAGAAGTCACCTTTTCACAAAAACATCCGAATTTGGAAGCAGTCTGTCATCAGCAATAAGAAGTATATAAAGTTAAAACTTTAAAAACATCAAGAATGTTGCCTAAATAATTAAAAAATGAAAGATTGCACTAAAATTTTCCCTAGCTTTTCACTTGAGTGTACTCAACTAAGCCAAAAATCCTGAAGAAAATTAAAAATATGCCTCAGCTCTACACTGAAATGTTCCCCTGTCATCAAAAATATAGAAGAGTAGACAGTGAATATCAATTTTCTCCTTTAAACTTAAATATTGCAAGCCTCCCACACCAGTAAACTTATGAATACCAACTCAGAAATTGCCATACATTGGAGAAAAGGGAATATTCTGAGATAAGGCTATCCCAACCTTGGTATAAATACGTCTGGGTTTTCATTAGTTTCCACATTCTTGGGCTTTGCATTGCATGTCCTGCAATTCAAATGATTACTCATACCTCACATCCCACATAGCTATGCCACCATTGATGATTTCTGCACTGTTATAAAATTTTCCATGATGAAAGCATTGATAATATGGAATTGCCTCTGATATACAGAACAGATTGTTGTGTCTACTGCATCACCCTTGGCGCAGAGTGGGATTCCTGTCTCTTTGGAGCTGGAGCCCTCTTGGTGTTGAGACCGTGACACTTTTGAGGTCATACGGAGTGTGCTGTCCCGACAGACAGCACCACTATCGGTCCCATCAGCTCAGTCCCCTTCGGTGCCTGTGTCAACCTCTGCTTCTCCTCCAGCCCCAAAACCTAGGGAACCTATGCCCCAGGACACCCCAATGGGTGAACCCTCTTCTTCTTAAACCTTCCCAGTGCATTCTGAGCAGGCTTTCCAGAAGAAAAAAGTGCAAGAGGAAGCACCAAGACCCCCCTGAGTCTGTCACCTCAGATACAGACCTGGATGAATCGGAGGGATCCAAAGGTCCCCCTCTGAAGATGTTTCTGTTTTGAACATCTTCAAGATTCTCAGGCAGAGGCATAGCTGGACTTCCCTAGCCCCCTCCGAGGATGAGTCTGTATACCTGGATGCATTTGTTTCCCGACCTTCCACCTCCTGGATGTCTCCGCCTTTTGATCCACTCATGTCTGTAGTGTCTCGAAAGGCTTGGTCAGCTCCAGATTCCATGTAACCTGTCCCGAGGAGACCTAATAAATTTATCACAGCCCCCCAATTCAACAATTCCTGACTAATGGTGTCCCAGGTAATGCCATGGTGGTAGCAGCAGCCACAAAGAGAGCATTAGCTGAAACCTCCTTATCTGTCCATCCATGGAATAAAGACTCTCGTACAATGGACAGATATGGGAAGCAAATGTTTTCATCAGCGACCTTCTCCCTTAGGTCCCTGAACTATCTTTCCCACTTTACTAGGCTTCAGAGGGATCTCCTAAAAGAGCTTGGAGATACCCTACAAGATCCCACAGCTGAGGGAGCTTCAGCCAAGGTAGCTACCCAGCTGGCAACTTAAAATTCAGAAGTCAACTCCTCCATGAGGCTTATTTCATACACAGCCGATGGAGTGAGCAGAGCTGCAAGAACAGGAGTGGCTCTTAGGAGACATTCTTGGCTGTGACTGTGTCAGTTTGCAGAACCTTTCAGAGCATCCTTCACCAATACCCCTTTTGATGGCTCCTGTATCTTTAGGCCCCAGGTGAAAGATATGCTTACCAGGTGTCAGCAGGAAGGCAAGACGCTCTCTGATGTGGGAATCCATTTTTCCACTCCTACCAGACCATACCCAAAGGGTCAGAAGGGTGGAAAGATGTGGTTTCAAAAATCCCAGTGACCCTTGCTGGATGCACGTGATTTTTCCCCCAGGGGCAGAGGGGGAAACAATAACAATGGCAGATGCTGCCCTCGTGGCAGAGGGGGTCCGCAAAATCAGGGTGACAGAGATATGTTCTCTTCCAAACCCTATCAGCATCCCTGAAGGGATGCCTGACTGCTCAACTCTGGAGGCAGTTGGGGGAAGGCTTTCATTGCACCCAATCACCTGGCAAAATATTACAAAAGACAAATGGGTACTATCCATTATATCCGGAGGTTACAAAATTCCCTTCCATCAACCCCCTCTTATTTCAAAAAAATCCATCCCAGATGTTCCACCCAATCTAAGGGATCAGGCAGTCACAGAAGTTTCAAGACTGCTTGAAAAAAGAGCCATCCAGGAAGTCTCCGCAGACCAAGTAGGATCCAGAACTTACTGAAGATCCTTTTTAGTGTTCAAAAAGACAAGGGACTGGAGATCAATTCTGGATCTCAGTAGATTGAACAAATCTGTACAAAAAGAAAAGTTCCATATGGTAACACTGCAGCCCATTCTCCCTTTTTTGGGTCAGGACAAGTGGATGTGCTCCATAGATCTTCAGGACATGTACTATCATATAAAAATGGACAGACAATCCAGGAGATTTCTACGCTTCCGGCTAGGGGCCAGTCATTACCAATTCAGAACTCTGCCCTTTGGTCTCACCATAGCCCCCAGGGTGTTCTCCAAATGCATGGCAGTAGTTACAGCTCACCTGAGACATCTAGGATTCCAGGTGTTTCCTTATCTAGACTGGCTCCTCACTGCTACCAGATGACTGGCTCCTCACTGATACCACCAGGCAACAATTTATAGAGGCACGAGATTACACCATAACATCTTGTGCTCAAGTAGGCATCACAATAAACTTTGAAAAATCTGCCTTGTTGCCCTGTCAATCTATTACTTATATAGGAGCAGAGCTAGACACAAGAAAAATGATTGTAAAATTTCCTCAGGAAAGAGTTTCCATTATTCGACAACAGGTGTCACTTCTCCTGAGGAGCAAAAGAATTCAAGTCAAATATGTCCTTCAAGCTCTAGGGTCCATGGCAGCAGCCATTCTTCTAGTTCCATTAGTACGCTTTCACATGAAAATCCTTCAGTGGGTTCTTTTCACACAATGGTCCTTCCAGGAATTACCCATGTCTCACATGATGCTAATTATGGAATCTTGCAAAAGTCACCTTTCCTGGTGGATGGTCTCCCCACTAGTGACTCAGGGCAGACCTTTCATGGAATCCCATCCGGTTGCCACAGTGTCCACGGACGCTTCCCTGATAGGGTGGGGGGGCATTATCTAGGGAAGACACTCCAAGGCACGTGGCAACCTCATGAGTACCACTTGCACATCAATGTCCTGGAAATGAGAGTGGTGCTCCTAGCATTGCAAGCTCTTCAAGACTCTCTCCCTGCTGGGACTATTGCAATACAAATGGACAATATGTCAGTGGTTTGGTACATCAACAAGCAGGGCAGAACCAGGTCTTATCCCTCATGCTGAGAGGCCCTCAGACTGTGACAATGGGCAATTTTCTCCCAACATTTTCTGACAGCAACGCATATCCCTGGGAAAGCCAATGTAATAACTCAGCAGGGCTATCCTAATGCCGCACGAGTGGTCTTTGAAACAGGAAATTGTGGATCTTATTTTCCACAAATGGGGCCAGCCTTGTTGTAATCTCTTTGCCTCTCCCCTCAACAACAAATGCAGCAGCTACATCTCCCCTGTTCTTCCTCTAGGTCAGACACCCAGGGGTGCTCTAGTCCATGATTGGCCTCAGGGAGTCCTCTATGCATTTCCCCTAATTCCAAAAGTCATTCAGAAAGCAAAATCATTGGGTTGCAAGATAATCCTCATTGCCCCTTATTGGCCTTGACAGATTTGGTTTCTGTTTCTTCATCCCCACCTTCTAGCCCAGCCTTGGGTTCTGGACCCAGTGCCAGACCTCTTGATTCATCAATCATGTGGATTACACCAATCCCTCCAATCTCTCAAGCTCACAGCTTGATTACTCCACTTCCAATCTTAGCCAGACTCCCCAGTCTTTCCCCAGCAGTGACTGATATTATTGTTTCCTCCCATAAGACAACTACAAGGAAAGTCTATGCTAGCAAATGGAAAAGATTCTCTTACTGGGCATAATTCAGGAATTTAGATCCCCTTACAGCTCCTGTACACAAAATTTTGGATTTCTTAGCAGAACTGTTTTGATATGGTGCAGCTGCTGCTACCATCAGAGTACAATTAGCTGCCATTTCAAATTTTCACATCGGAGTTTTTAACTCAAGCTTAATGTCTCACAAACTCTATAAGGCCTTCATGAGAGGTACATCTCTATTTAGACCCCCCCCCAGTGAAAGAGCCCCTTCCACCTTGGGATTTCAATTTAGTTCTGGCCTCCTTGATACTGCCACCCTTTGAACCAGCAGCATCATGTTCTTTTAAATTTCTCTCTTGGAAAACTTTCTTCCTAGTTGCTATTACTTCTGCCAGATGTGTTTCTGAACTCCATGCCCTATGTGTTTGCCCTCCATACCTGGTTTTTCACAAAGACAGAGTTTCTTTGAGAACCAACCCATCTTTTCTACCTAAAGTTTGTTCAGAACACAATTTGAATCAATACATTGAACTTCCTGTCTTTTTCCCTAATCATTCCAACAAGGCAGAATACAGATTACACCAACTGGATGTGTATAGACAACTATGTTTCTATCTCCATAGAACTAAAGAGCTGAGAAAATCAGATTAGTGTTTCCTTTCATTTGCTAACAACAAACAAGGCCTTCCAGTTTCTAAAGTAACCTTGTCAAAATGGTTATCAGACACCATTGCCTATACTTACCATTTGAGACAAAAAGATCTTCCAGCAAGACCCAAAGGTCATTCAACCAGGTCAGTAGTTACTTCGGTAGCTTTTCAATCTATATTGCCCATAGATTCAATTTGTGCAGCAGCTACTTGGGCAGATCCTCATACATTTATTTCTCATTACAAAGTAGATGTGGTCTCCCGGGGCAGGGCTTCCTTTGGTTCCACGGTTCTGAAGAGCCTGTTCCAATGAGCCACCCAGGACTGAGGTGCTAGGGACACTGTCCCATCCAGCAAGAATGAAGGTGAGATTGGACAACTTTACATAAAGAAGTTATGTACCTACCATAATGTTCCATGTAAGTTGTCCTTCATCTCGCCTTCCTTCTTGTGTCCCTTCATCCTTCCCCCTTCCTTGAGGATTGAGAGGAGTTTTTCAATGGTTTCACTGGCTAACTTGTTTTGTTCTTGGTTGCTTCCCAAGCAAACCATGACAATTTACTGTATATCCAAGTTTAATAATAATGGATTATTTTCTATGATTATGTCTAGTGTGAGCTATCTCAAATGAGATCTGAGTAGCTGACGCTGGGCATTCTGGGATAAGGGGTAGCCTCGAGCCAGTAAAGAGCTCTCGAGCTATAGAAAGTGGCTGAGTCGAAGCTGAGGAGTGGCTCCGAACCCATCCAGCAAGAAGGAAGGCGAGATGAAGGACAACTAACATGGAACATTATGGTAGGTACATAACTTCTTTTTTTGTTGTTTTCATGACAGTTTTTCTTCTGAATTTAAATTTTTTTAGTCAAGTTAGTCTTTTATCACTGTCACCTATAATTTAAGCCTGTTTCCTACCCTTTTTCTTGGTAATTTAATTTTTTACCTCTTTTGACTGTCCCTCTCTCCTGTCTTTGACAGGCCCCTTTTACTAGTGGTATTCCTTAACATAACTCCACTGGTATTTCTTCCTTAATTTTTTCTACAAGATAGCATTGTTTTCCTTACCATGTCAGACAAAGCTAAGTTGGGTTTTAAACAGTGTGACAAGTGTGGACGTAAGATGCCTAACTCAGATACACATGTTCATTGTGTCTACTGTTTGGGCATGGAGCTTTTGAAAGCTGATTGTGACATTTGTGCTGGTTTTACTAATCGGACACTAGCAGAACATAAGAATAAACTTATTTTAAAAGGTTTACTCAAGACACCTTTCTCGGAGGCTCTATCTGGGTCAGAGGTCTCAATCCCTCCTAAAGTCTTTCGGCTTTTCCCGGTTAGGGGTCACCACAGTGGAACTCCCGTCCGCTGATGATTGGCAGTGGATTTTTACAGTGCCGAGTTGCCAGCCCAATGCCCAACCTTCAAAGAAAGCACTCCCATTCACACACACACCTACCTGCATGTCTTTAATGTCACTCAACTGCGGGGAGGACATGCAGACTCCACACAGAAGGCGCTCCAGCCGAGAATCGAATGGGAGAACTTCTTGCTGTGAGGCAACAGCTCTAATCGCTGCACCACCACGGCCTCCTAAGACCAAAAAATATAAGGAAAAATGGAATCTGATATTGTAAATCTTTGTTCTTTCATTACAGAAAGGAAAAATGGATTACTTAAGGCATCTTTTTCAGAGGCTCTATCTGGTCAGAGGTCTCACTCCCTCCAAAGACCATAAGACATAAGGAAAAACGGATTACTCAAGTCACTTTTTTTTTGGAGGCAACATTTTCGGGTGCTCCATCTGGGTCAGAGGTCTCACTCCCTCCAAAGACCATAAAACATAAGGAAAAACGGATTACTCAAGGCACCTTTTTCGGAGCCTCTATCTGGGTCAGAGGTCTCACCCCCTCCAAAGACCAAAAAAAATAAGGACAAATGGAGTCACTCAGTTCCTGCATCTCTGTCAGTTACGGAACCGAGTCGGCTCAGTGCTTCCTCAGCACAGACCTCTTTGGCACCAGGCTTTGTGTCTTCCCCCTCAGTGCCATCCATGATATTCACCCCTATTTCAGCTCAGACCTCAGCTCTGATGACTGCACCTACTTCGGCACCATCCCCAGCCATGGTGCCGACAGTTTCTTCAGCTCCAAAACTCAAACACCTGCCAAGGACAAGATACCTCTGGTGCATACTGTCTCGGTTCCGACAGCAATGTTTCCCTGTTGGCACCATCCACCCTTGATGCATCGGGTCTAGTGGAACCAATGCTCTCCCAAAAGCAGTGCTTGGACCATCCATACCTTGGTATCTAGCCCGACACCTTTTTTCTTGCTGGCACCATCGATGTCCATGGCTTGGATGGCTTCCAGTTCTCTTGCTCCTCTCCCAAACCTCTATTTCAGGACCCTGGGCATGGGAGTCACAAGAACCCTCTTTGAAGGGAACCCCTTCTCTGGAGTCCTCCTCAGAAGATCCCACTGGGGAGCCACCCCAGAAGAGATGGTGCAAGAGGAAGCACCTTGATTCACTGGAGGAATCTGTCACTGAAGACACTGATTGTGATGTGGGGAAAGGGTCCCCACGATCTCCCCCAGATGACATCTCATTTGGAGACATTCTCAACATCCTCAAGCAGCGGGGAGACTGGAAGTCCTCTAACCCTTCTTCTGAGGAATTGGTGTTCCTGCAGGCCTTCTGTGCCTGGTCATCTACTTCCTGGGTGACCCCACCAGCAGATGACCTCGTTAAGCTCATTGTGCAGCATGCCTGGAAGGCCCTGGACAATGTATAACCTGTCACCCGGAGGCCAGACAAAATTTTATCTACACCTGAAGACCAGCCCCACTGGTCCTAGCAGTTGACAGTTGATTCTATGGTCATGGCGGCGGCCACCAAGAGAGAACTGGCAAAAGATAGTTCCATCGTCCATCCTCCAAACAGAGTCCCATACCATGGACAGACTAGGGAAACCAACCTATGCTTTAACAACATTCGCCATTCGGTCGCTGAACTATCTGGCACACTTTACTTGTCTCCAAAGAGACCTAATTTCTGAAATGTCTTCCTCTTTGGTTGGGTACTGTCTGATGAGGTGCATGATACTGTCTCCTCACAGCTAGCTACCCTTGAATGAATCTTGAACCCCTCGATGTGTTTGATATCTCACTCCGCCGAGGGGGCAGCTCAAGCTGCTGCATTAGGCATTATCATGAGACGTAATGCTTGGATGCACTTGTGTGACTTTGCAGACCCCTTTAAATCTTCCTTCGTCAATGCACCTGTCACCGAATCTGCACTTTTTGGACCCAAAGTACGAGACACATTTACACGTAGTGAGAAAGATGGAAAGACCTTGTCTGCTGTGGGCGTATGCCTTTCCAACCCCCAGAGGTGCTATTCCTGGAACCAGAAGGGAGAAAAATGTGGTTCAAGAAATCCCAAGGACCTTTTCGTGACACTCATGGTGAGCAATCCCTCCGGGGCAGAGGGGGCAACTCATATGGAAGACGTCCCTTTTGGGGTAGAGGGGGTCCGCATAACCAGGGCGCTAGAGATTCTTTCTCCGGCAGACCCTACCAGCGCTCTTGAGCAGTGGCCCGATTGCTTCCCTCTGGAAGCTGTCAGGTGTTGTTTTTCTCTGCATCTTCCAGCTTGACATCTTATTACTACCGATGTTTGGATGCAGAGAATAATATCCAGAGGCTAGCAAATACCTTTCGACTTAACTCCCAGAACTGTCAAACGAATCCCTGATGTACCACCCAATCAGAGGGAATTAGCAGCCTTAGAGATAGAAAAGCTGCTAAGGAAGAGAGTCATCCAACCAGTCCCACCAGACCATACAGGATCTGGGTTTTACTTGAGGTCCTTTTTTAGTGCCAAAAATGACAGGGGACTGGAGACTAATCCTGGATCTCAGCCTGTTGAACAAATTTATCAAACCTCAAAAATTCTGGATGGGCATGATACAGTCCATTCTTCCCTTTCTAGGGAGGGATAACTGGATGTGCTCTATAGATCTCCAGGACGCATGCTAACACATAAAGATGGATCACCGCTCCCGGAGGTTTCTCCTCCTCCGCCTAGGAGCCAATCACTACCAGTTCAGGGCACTGCCATTCGGTCTCTCAACAGCCCCTCGAGTGTTCACCAAATGTATGGCAGTTGTGGTAGCTCATCTTCGACCACAAGGATTCCAGGTGTTTCCCTATCTAGATGATTGGCTCCTTACCGATCCAACCAGGAATCTTCTAGTCTGCAGCCTGTCTTACACTCAAGCTCTCGCTCTCTGCTTGGGGATTACAATCTACAAAGACAAATCTCAAATGTCCCCAATGAAGGCACTGGAATTTATTGGAGCGGTCTTCGACACAACATCTTGTCAAGCTTCTCTTCCCATCACAGGCTTTTGAAAATAAGATACCAAATCCAAGACCTTCTTTCTCAGACCTATGTACCAGCATGTCTTGTACTGCAACTCTTGGGCTCCATGGCAGCTGCCATTATGTTAGTACCACTGGTGAGACTGCACATGAGAATCCTGCAGTGACACCTTTCCGCACAATGTTCATTGCTAACTCACCCACTCAACCACATGATGCACCTTACAAACTATTGCAAGGAGGAAATGCTATGATGGATGGAGCCACAAAAGAATCTTTGGTGTTGACCGTTCTTGTCTTCCCCAACCCACGGCCATGGTGACCACGGATGCTTCACTATTAGGGTGGGTGGGGGGGCATTTCCAGGGAAAGACTGTCCAAGACACCTGGACCCCCCTTTATGTCAACTTGCACATAAATGTCCTGGAACTGAGGGCAGTTCTCTTAGTGTTGCAAGCATTCCATGCATCCCTGCCTTCGGGGACCATTGCAATTCAGTCATACAGCATGTCAGTCATCTGGTATATCAACAAGCAAGGTGGAACCAGATCTTACCCCCTGTGTTGGGAAGCCATGAGGATTTGGCACTGGGCGATAGCTTCCAATCGCTTTCTTATAGCAATGCACATTCCCAAGAGTTCCACCCTTATTGCGGACAATCTGAGCAGGAACATCCTGATGCCTCACGAATGGTCCCTCAATCCTGTAATAGCAGCTTGGATCTTCCAGTATTGAGGCAAACCTTGCTGTGACCTGTTTGCTTTCCCCTGAATTTAAATACCGGAGCTATTTTGCCTTAATCCCTCCTCAGGGGGAACTACCGAGGGATGCTGTTAGCCAAAGACCTTCTGTGTTGGCCTGCAGTTCGGAGAAGTAGATACCAAACAGGAGAGGACCCAGGACTGAACCTTGTGGTACTCCACTTTTCACTGGTCTGATGTCGGATTTGGAATCCGCTACTTTCACAGTGTGGGTTCTGTCCGTGAGCCAGTTGGCAACCCATCTTGTGACATAGGGATTTATACCTAGTTTAGTGAGCTTATCTATAATTCCAGAGTGGGGGATGGTATCGAAAACCTTGGCGAGATCTAGATAAGCTGTGTGAACCATTTTACCCTCATCTATGGCTTTGGTGACTGCTTCAAAGAAGTCAATCAGGTTTAGGAGACATGATCTGCCTTTTACAAATCCAAACTGGGTAGGATCCAGAGTTTGAAGATTACCAATGTCTTTGTTTATGAGTTCCACGATGATACGTTCCATCAGGCTAATGGGGTGGTAGTTCCCGGGGTCCATCGTGGCTCCCCCTTTGTGGAGTGGGATAACCATTGCGGTGTGCCATTCAGTGGGTACAAAGCCTGAGATGAAGCTATGATTGAACATGATACTTAGGTAGGGTGCCAGTTCATTCTGTAGTTCGTGTAGAACGCAGCCTGGGATATTGTTAGGTCCCATGGATGCTGTGTTCTTGGCTTTGGAGAGTGTGTTTTTTACCTGTGCAGCCGTGATTATAGGAACTTTGCATTCTTCCAGTATAGAGATGGGCCCTCTAGGGGGTGAGAGGGGGGTAAAGTTAGCACTGAACCTATCTGATAGGATGTTGGCAATATCAGTTGGTTCTGTATATTTAGTGCCATTGTGCTGTAACTCAGAGCAGATCTGAGTGTTCCCATTTAGATTCTTGACATAGCTATAGAATGCTTTGTGGTTGTCTTTAGAGTCAGTGGCAATTTTGTTTTCGTAACTAGCTTTGGAGGATTTTATGAGGGATCTCAGCTTCTTAGTGAGGTTGACCAGGGAGTTCCTCCAGTCATGGGATTTTACTCTTTTTTGAAACAGTTTCTTTCTTCTGTTGTAGAGTTTGTTTATGGCAGAGGACCACCAGATTGGCTTCCTTTTTTTTGGAGGATAACATCTTGGTTCTATTAGGGATAGCATGAGCCATGCACTCGTGTAAGTGCTTATAAAGTGCATTTGTGTAGGATTCGGCAGTCATACCTCTATTGTCTGTCTACATGGGTGTCATGAAGTTTGCCACTTCTGTCTTAAGAAGTGTGAAGTTGGCTTTGGAGAAGTTTTTTACGATGGTTTCCCTAATTGGGGGTGGGGGTGGGATGTGGCTGTCTAGGCTGATTAGCTTGTGGTCGTATCGGACCAACAAGGAATTGACCTCTGGTGTGGAACACCAGTTTCCCATGTTGGTAATGACCAGGTCTAGGATATTGCTGCCCCTTGTGGGGGTGTGAATAAGTTGATCCAAGGCACAGGAATTTATGAATTCTAGAAAATGTTGAGCAAAAGAGTTGGTACATGAGTAGTTTTCCCAGTTAATGGTGGGGTAGTTGAAATCGCCCATTATTAGGGTGTTGGGATGTACCCTAATACTTTCCAGTGTATCAGGAAATGAGGAGTGTGAATCCTGGGGCATGGTGGAGGGTCTGTAGAGAGCTACAATTTGGATTGCGGTCTTGCCCAGAGTTAGTTGCACTTGGATAATCTCGGATGCATTATGCTGTGCAACTAGCCTGGAGGTGTGGATATCCTTAATGAATATGGACACGCCTCCACCTTTAGTGCTTCTTTCTGGGTTAGTTGGCCGAAAGGTGTGGTATGAATTGAAGCCTGGTAATGCAGGGGTGCTCTCTGGAGCTTTGAACCAGGTCTCTGTCACTGCACAGATGTCAATGTTCTCCATTTTAAGGAGTGCCTCGAGTGAGTGCATTTTGAGGTTTAGACTTCTAGCATTGAGTAGCATTACCCTCAGATTTTGCTTGCTTGTACCTGTTACGGTACAAGCAAGCAAACGGTATGGTTGGGCGGTGTGACATAATTGAAGAATTATCAAGACCATTATGAAAATTGGCGATAGTTGCTAAATGTACAGTGATCATTGAAGCTGAGGCTCCTGCATGCAGAAGAGTAGTCAGGTATCATAGAATATTCTGAATAGGCATAGAGAAAGGGTCTAAGTTCTGGTCTTTGTCCCAAATAGAGAACCTAGTCCATTTACTAGAATAAACCTTTCTAGTGGAAGGTTTGTGTAAGGCCAGAAGAATTTCACAAACAGGAGATGGGATGTCAGGCAGCCTGGCAATCATTGGAAGTGGAGGAACCAGGCTGTGAGCATGAGACTGTGCAGGTTCGGATGAATCAATCCCTGAGGATGGGATAATAGGTCCTGGGAATGATCCAGGATCCACGGGCTGTGAATCAGATGAGGCCATAGAAACAGGAGCCAGACGACGTGACCAGTAGGGAGCAATGAGGATCACTTTGCTTTTCAACCTCTGAGCTTTCTGGAGAAATTTTGGAATGAGGGGAAACAAGAGAAAGGCATACAGAAGACCCGGGGGCCAATTGTGCGTTAGAGTGTCCCTCGGTGGTTCCCCCTCAGGGGAGGATCAAGGCAAAATAGCTCCTTCATTTGTAGTTCAGGGGGGAAGTGAACAGGTTGCAGCAAGGCTTTCCCCAAAGTTGGAAGATCCGGTCTGCTATTACAGGGTTGAGGGACCACTCATGAGGCATCAGAATGTTCCTGCTCAGATTGTCCGCAATAAGGTTGGAACTCCCAGGAATGTGCATTGCTATAAGAAAGCAACTGGAAGCTATTGCCCATTGCCAAATCCTCACGGCTTCCCGACACACGGGGTAAGATCTGGTTCCGCCTTGTTTGTTGATATACCAGATGGCTGACATGTTGTCTGACTGAATTTCAATGGTCCCTGAGTTGAGGGTAGGGATGCATGGAAAGCTTGCAATGCTAAGAGAACTGCCCTCAGTTCCAGGGCATTTATGTGCAAGTTGGCCTCGATGGGGGTCCAGGTACCTTATAGGTTCATAGGTTGGTACTAGGCTATCAGCCCTAGGGCCTATACAAGCCTAGCCATAACAATTCCCTGGCTATTTCTTCCCACACTATTTACTTCCCTGCACCCCTGTCTAGCAGGGTGACTGACGTGATCCCAGGGTGAATTTCCTTTCTCCCATCCAATCATCAAGGTTCCTTTTGAAGTGGGCCAAAGAGGCACTCTGCTTGACATGTATGGGCAATCTATTCCAGAGTCTGGGGAGTCTCTGGGTCAGGAACCTATCCCTCCAGCATGTTTTGTTTATTGTGATGACAAGGTTTAGATCCCTGAAGCATGTGGCTCTGTGGGATTGGGATTTCTTTAAGTGTAGCATGTCCAACAGCTCTGGGTTTGACATGGCCTTGTATTTTAAGCAGAGATCACCTCTGAGTAGATGATATGCGACAGAGTATAGCTAGAGTTTTTTAAGGCGGTTAGCGTAGGGCAACTGCTTTAGGCCTGTGATTCTTTTAGTGAGGTATTTCTGGGGCCTTTCCAGTTGGTATATAGCAAATGGGGCATTGTATTCTATAATGGGTCTAATGAGGGATGAGTACAGTGGAACAATGACCTCCTTTTGTCTGGATGAAAAGCCCTTAGTGATGAAGTGTGCCACATAGAAGGATTTCCTGACTGTTGTGGCAATGTGGTTATTGAACATGGACAGTCTTTCTCTGAAAATGCCCCCCTAACAGTGAAGTGTCCATGGTCACCATGGCCGTGGGTTGAGGAAGACAGAACGGTCAACACCAAAGATTCTTTTGTGGCTCCATCCATCACAGTATTTCTTCCTTGCAACGGTTTGTAAGGTGTATCATGTGGTTGAGTGGGTGGGTTAACAATGACCATTGTGCGGAAAGGAGCCACTGCAGGATTTTCATGTGTAGTCTTGCCAGTGGTACTAAAGTAATGGCAGCTGCCATGGAGCCCAAGAGTTGCAGTACAAGATGTGCTGGTACAAATGTGTGAGGAAGAAGGTCTTGAATTTGGTATCTTATTTTCAAAAGCCTGTGATGGGGGAGAGAAGCTTGACAGGATGTTGTGTCGAAGACCACTCCAATAAATTCCAGTGTCTTCATTGGAGACATCTGAGATTTGTCTTTGTTGATTGTAATCTCCAAGCAGAGAGCGAGACCTTAAGTGTAAGAGAGGCTGCTGACTAGGGGATTCTTGGTCGGGGCGGTAAGGAGTCAGTCATCTAGATAGGGAAACACCTGGAATCCTTGCAGTCAAAGAAGGGCTACCACAACTGCCATACATTTGGTGAACACTTGGGAGCTGTCGAGAGACTGAATGGCAGTGCCCTAAACTGGTAGTGATTGGCTCCCAGCCGGAAGCGGAGAAACCTCCATGAGCGGTGATCCATCTTTATGTGGTAGTACGCATCTTGTAGGTCTATAGAACACATCCAATTGTTCCTCCCTAGAAAGGGAAGAATGGACTGTACTGTGACCATCTGGAATTTTTGAGGTTTGACAAATTTGTTCAGCAGGCTGAGATCCAAGATTGGTCTCCGGTCCCCTGTCTTTTTTGGCACAAAAAGAACCTCGAGTAAAACCAGGATCCTGCCTGTTCTGGTGGGATTGGTTGGATGACTCTTTTTCTTAGCAGTTTTTCTGTTTCTAAGGCTGCTAATTCCCTCTGATTGGGTGGCACATTGGGGATTCGTTTGACGTGTCGAATGGTATTTGGTAGCCTCTGGATATTATTCTCTGCACCCAAACATCGGTAGTAATAAGATGCCAGGCTGGTAGATGCAGAGAAAAATGACCCCCAACTGCTTCCCGAGGAAAGCAATTGGGCTGCTGCTCAGGAGCGCTGGTAGGGTCTGCCGGAGAAAGAATCTCTGGCTCCCTGGTTATGCAGACCCCCTCTATCCCAAAAGGGAAGTCTTCCATATGAGTAGCCCCCTCTGCCCCGGGGGAATTGTTCACCACAAGTGTCACGAAAGGATTCTTGGGATTTCTTGAACCATATCTTTCCTCCCTTCTGATTCCTGGAGTAGGACCTTTGGGGGTTGGAAAAGCGTTTGCCCACAGCAGACAAGGTCTTTCCATCTTTCTCACTACGTGCAAGTGTGTCTCGTAACTTGGGTCCAAAAAGTGCAGATTCATCGACAGGTGCATTGACAAAGGAAGATTTAAAGGGGTCTGCGAAAGTCACACAATCTCATCCAAGCATTACATCTCATGACAACACCAGATGCGGCAGCTCGAGCTGCCCCCTCGGTGGTGTGAGATATCAAACACATCAAGGAGTTTGAGATGGATTCAAGGGTAGCTAACTGTGAGGCTACAATATCACGTACCTTATCAGACAGTACCCCCACCAAAGAGGAAGACATTTCAGAAATTAGGTCTCTCTCTGGATTCGAGTAAAGTGTGCCAGATAATTCAGCGACCGAATGGCGAAGGTCGCTGATGCATAGGTCCACTTCCCTAATCTGTCCATGGTCCAGGACATCCTGTTTGGAGGATGGACAGTGGAACTATCTTCTACCAGGTCTCTCTTGCTGGCCGCCACCATGACCATAGAATCAACTGTCAGCTGCTTGGACCAATGGGGCTGGTCTTCAGGTGTAGATAAAATTTTGTCCGGCCTCAGGGGAACAGATTATACATTGTCCGGGACCTTCCAGGTATGCTGCACAATTAGTTTAACAAGATCATCTACTGGTGGGGTCACCCAGGATGTAGATGGCCAGGCATGGAAGGCCTGCAGAAACACAATTCCTCAGAAGAAGGGTTAGAGGACTTCCATTCCCCCCGCTGTTAGAGAATTTTGAGAATGTCTCCGAATGAAACATCTGGGGGAGAGCATGGGGACCCTTCTCCCTCATCACAATCAGTGTCTTCTGTGATAGATTCCTCCAAGGAGTCAAGGTGCTTACTCTTGCACCATTTCTTCTGGGGTGGCTCCCAGTGGTATCTTCTGAGTAGGACTCCGGAGAAGGGGTTCCCTTCATGGGGGGTTCTTGTGACTCGTGTGCCCAGGGACCCAAAATAGCAGGTTGGGAGAGGCGCATGCTAGGGGAGGTTTCTGATACTGGTGTCCTAGGTGCTGGCTGTGAGCCTTTGGAATGAAAGGCCCTTTCCATCACCTGCACAGCAGGCCCACATGAGCCCACCACCAGTTGAGGGGTTCCGGGAGAACTGGAAGCTGTCGGAGCCATGGACATAGATGGTGCCAGTGAGAAAATAGGTGCCAGATTAGGTACCAAGGTACAGATGGTCCAAGCACTGCTCCAAGAAAGCATCAGCTCCATCACAGCCGATGCAGGAAGGGTGGTCGGTGCCACTAGGGGAGACACTGCTGTCAGAGCCGAGACAGTATGCACAGAAGCAAACATTGGTACCAGGAACAGGGAGGATGCTGGAGGAGGATGAGCAGGGGAAGATGAGGTAAAGGATTCTGAGCCAGGAGGGACAAAAGGTCTAGCTGGAATGGGCAATCCCCTAGCTGCCAGAAGCTGATCCACAACCCACACTAGGTCTAGTTCAGAAAAATTCCTACTGGATCTAAAGGAGGTTGCTGAAGGGGAATCAGGTCTTTCTAGAAAGGGACTAAACCTCTGCCCCAAGAAAGGGTAGTAAGTTTGAGAATATCTTGTCCTTGGCAGGTATTCAAATTTTGGAGCCAATGGAGCTGAAGAAACTGTTGGCACCATGGCCGGGGATGGTGCCAAGGCATGTACATTCATCAGAGTCCATGGAGCCAAAGAAGCTGTCGGCACTGTGAACGGAGATGGTGCTGAGGCATGTACAGTCATCAGAGCCCATGGAGCCAAAGAAACTGTCAGCACCATGGACGGGGATGGTGCCGAGGTATGTACAGTCATTGGAGCCAATGTGGGAACCAAGGATGGCACCGAAGTCAGTGGTGCCATGGTTGGAACCCAAATAGGAATGAATATCATGGTTGGCACCGAGGGAGAGGACACAGATACTGGTGCTGTGGAGGTCTGCGCTGATGGCGCTGGCGATTCACAGAGCCAACTCGGTTCCGTAACTGATGGGGATGCAGGAACTGAGTGACTCCATTTTTCCTTATATTTTTTGGTCTTAGGAGGGGGTGAGACCTCCGACCCAGATAGAGCCTCCGAGAAAGGTGTCTTGAGTAAACCTTTTAAAATAAGTTTATTCTTACATTCTGCTAGTGTCTGATAATTAAAACTAGCACAAATGTCACAATCAGCTTTAATATGATCCATGCCCAAATAGTAGACACAACGGACATGTGTATCTGAGTTAGGCATCTTATGTCCACACTTGTCACACTGTTTAAAACCCAACTTAGCTTTGTCTGACATGATAAGGAAAACAATGCTATCCTATAGAAAGAATAAGATACAATATATATATATATATATATATATATATATATATATATAGATAGATATATATAGATATATATATATAATAGTAATAATAATACAATCTTTAAAATATAAAGATAAAATAATAAAATACCAGTGATGTTAGTTAAGGAATACCACTAGTAAAAAGGGAAGGCCTGTCAAAGACAGGAGAGAGGGACAGTAACAAAAGGGTAATAAATTAAATTACCAAGGGAAAGGGTAGGAAATAGGCCTAGGTTATAGGCGACAGTGAAAAAAGGTTAACTTGACTAAAAATTTAGTAATTTAGAAGAAAAAATTGTCATAAAATCAACAATTTACTACTTAGCGTTGAGAGAGATGGCTAACACGTCTGACTAGGAACGCAGCAAACGAGATCTGGAGTATCTAGGAGAAGGGCATAGTGGGTAGGTTCTTAGCTGAGAGTTTTTCCTTGCGCGAGCTGGAAAACAGCCGTATTGGTTCCGAGGACGGAACCAAGGTCCTATCTGTAATGTATGAACAAATGATTTACAACATCAGATCTGTAGTTCACACATGGAACTAAAAGGAGACTGGAACTGCCTGATTTACAGGATATTCCCAGTAAATTGACACTGTGGGAGGGAATAAACATGACGTAGTTAAAGTGGGTGTTGCTTTTGTCAGCTTTAACATGGACCCGAATTTTCAACACTGTGATGAAGAGCATTTTTTGAAGCCAGTTGGTTTATCAGACATATTTCATTTGGTTTATCAGACATATTTCAGAAGCTTCATAACAAAAACAATCACCACAACAAAAAATGTAAATATGATAACCTGGAAAGGAGAATAGAGGATTATGGGTAAGGAGAAGAACTTGAGCTATGGATCAAAAGCCTAATGAAGGGGGCCAAAGTCGAATCCGAAGTTAGATATGAGAACCATCTGTTAAGGAACGGATGAAAAAGACATCAGATGATAAGATTCACACAATCTGCACTACAAAACAGTTTTACAAGGTAGGCATACAGAGATTTCAAAAAAACAGCAGTACATATGAGTGTCATTCACTCTGCTGAGTGATCAGTTAGTTGCAAAAGAAGAAAAGGAGCACTCAGGAAGCAACACCCAGTAGGCAGAAGAAAATCACACCAAACAAAATGATCCACAGCAGCAGTACGCACATGAACGCCCAACAGGTTAAAATGCATTTTCCTCAGAATAAAGACTTCATGAGATGAATGCATACCTCACAAATCTAACCTTATTTATACTACCAACTATGTAAAGCAGCCAATCAAAAGCTAATTGACAGATTTAAAAAGTGCAAAATATACAATACTCCTTCCTTAAAAATATATATTTCTGTATCAATAAATAATCTGTAACAATAAATAGGAGATATAAATACATAAAACTGTAATTCATTAACAAAAAATGTTAGTAATGTAAAAATTCATAAAATCTTCATGAAAGTAAAAACAAAATGCAAGCAGTTCATTAGTCATGATAATGCCATCTGGTGGGCTAAATGAAAATGACATGCTATAACTTTGCTGATCTGAGCTTTAAAACAGGGGCCAGGGAGACTGCTTCATTTAAACCTGGCAATTTTGTAGCTTCAAGAAATAATTGCCAGAACAATTCTCTATACTCCAGTCTTGTCTCCCATGTACCCCACTAATATCTTTTTACACAACTTCTAAAATTTGTTTGTGTCTTTTGGCTTTTCCCGGTTAGGGGTCGCCACAACGGAACTCCGGTCCGCTAATGATTGGTAGTGGAGTTTTACGTACCGGGTTACCAGCCCTGACGCACAACCTTCAACGAAGGCGCGCTTCATTCACGTATGCCTCCACACAGAAGACGCTCTAGCTGAGAATCGAACGGGACAACGTCTTGCTATGAGGCGACAAAAATAGAAAAGTGAAAACAAGCATCTTGACATACTAACATGTTTATACAAAGCATTGTTAACACATTTATTCTTTATGTCATAGTCATGTTCATAAATCCTGGTTTTTAATTTTCATTCAGTTTTGCCCACATAAAAAGAAAAACATTTTTCACATATTGAGAGGTATACAAGACCACTTTTGCTACAATTTGCAAAACTAGAACTACAAATCAGTTTGTCTCTATAAGCTAAATAAAGAGTTTCACCTTTATAAATAAAAGGGCACTGGAAACACCAACCACATTTAAAAGTGCCTACCTTTCCTTCTTTACTTAAAACTTTGTTCGTATTATTTTCTAAAATGTTTTAATGTTCCACCCTTTCCTATAAATTATTTTAAAAGGCTCATCAAAAATTCCTTTCCAGTCAGAGATGTTCTTAAACCTATTCCATTCTTTGTCAAGGATGGCCCTTATTATTCCTGAGACATCACTAAAATCTATCACAAAAGCTTCATCCAAACCATTGGTTTGTAAATCTACTCTTGGTTCCCTACTTGTAGATGGGGTGCCCCTGCCCCTAAAATGGGCACAAATCTACCTTTCCTTCCCTCAAGAACTTCATGCTCAATGTCTTTTATTAAGCTGTCAGGGTAACCCCTATCCAGAAACATGGAAGCCAAAAGTGTACATTCTTCTAAAAAATCTTGGTCTTTACTGGTCATTCTACAACTGCGTACAAATTATCCTTTTACTATGTCCTTTTTCTGATAAGGGGGGTGTGCACTAGTATAGAAAAGATGAATTGGAAAATGTTTCCTTCCTATATACCTTGGAGACAAAATAGCCTTCATCCTTAGTTATGGTAATATCCAAATAATTAATTTGTTCATACTTGGCCTTATAGGTAAACTTTAGGAAGGAAGTGGTTCTAGAAATATAGTTATAAAAATCAAGGAATCTTTCCTCTATATCTAACCAAAATATACAAATGTCATCCAAAAATGTCGGCAAAAATTCCAACATCCAGCAAATTCTGAACCCAAAACATATTTCTTTTCTCAAAAAGACAAAATTATATTACTGTATGTGGGGACACAACCGGCCCCCATTGCTACACCCTGTAGTTGCTGAAAAAACTCATCTTCATAAAAAATGAAATTGTTCTTCAGAACTAACTCCATCAGGGTAAAAACTGCACGAAACACATTGTCATTGTATTTGCCATATTCAACTAAAGCCCCTCAAACATACACATCCCCCTCTGTGTGTGGTATTGAGGAGAACAGACCCACTACATCAATGGTAATAAAAATAATCCTGTCACTGTACAACTCTGGTTTAATGTTTTTCAACATGTCCCAAGAATCTTTTAGAACACTGGGCCCCCTCAAAGACATATCCTTCAACTTATAATCAAGAAATTTTGAAAGAACCCTCTGGTGCAACTATAGGGTGCAAAGGGGGGGGGTTCTGGACATTTTTGTGTACCTTGGGAATTCCAAAGATGGAAGGAACCCTAGTTTTTTCTAAATGCAAAAATGTGTATGTATCCAAATCAATTGTTCCTTCCATCAATAAGTCATTTAAACTAACTGAATTTTTTTGTTTAGAAATATTGACCTCATTTAAA
Source organism: Protopterus annectens (assembly GCF_019279795.1). Classification (NCBI taxonomy): domain Eukaryota; kingdom Metazoa; phylum Chordata; order Ceratodontiformes; family Protopteridae; genus Protopterus; species Protopterus annectens. Next base: position 797,343,382 of record NC_056739.1, on the reverse strand, counting down.
GATACTCTAGCATACCTAGCCCCATCATCCAATAATTCCAACACTTTTGCTTCATAAATTATATTGTCCATAAAAACAGTGCCCCCCCCCCCCTTATCAGGTTTCATAATTTTTAAAGCTTTATTATTTTTAAGTTCTTTCAAAAGTAAACCTTCTTCTCTTGACAGGTTGGGTATAACTCTGTCCCTTTCAACTCCCCCCCCAGTTCATTCTCTATAAAGGCTTCAAAATTCCTTAACTGGCAGTGGAGGGGGGATTAAAAGTACTTTTCCTTCATCTGTGATCAGTTAGTTGACCGAGTGAATGCCTCTGAAATCTGAGCGAATGTTCAACTCGCTGAGTGTTTAAAAGAAATCAGAAGATGGACAATCACATACATGTGGGTAAGGTAAGTGTGGGTTTTGGATACTAACATTGCAACCTGCAGATGTACTATGCTTTAGTATTCAGGGGTTTGAGTGTTTGTGGGTTGAGGGTAGAGTAAAGGCTAAGTACGGAGATAGCTTAGTAATGAGCATGCATGTTAGTACATGTGGTGGGTGTTTGAAATGGTCTTGTGCAGTGTCAGTGTTAATGGAAAGTGTTTTAAGGTGAAGTGCAGTTAGGTTTAGAAGGCATGGATAAGATGATGTGAGGGGGGGTTCAATGCGACATTAGAGTTAGGGTGTGCTGGGATCACTCCTGCATTGTATCTTGGTATTAGCTATCGAAGACTGAAGGCATTTTATTGTCCAAATCCAAACAGCAAACACAAACACAGATAAAAGACCATAAATGCATTAATGACACACAGAGTTTTCATCCTCTTAGACTTCCTCAGATGTAAATATAAATGTAAATCTATTTGTGTTTGTGTTTGCTGTTTGGATTTGGACAATAAACTGCCTTCAGTCTTTATGACTGTTGGTCCATTTTGAATGCCCTCTTGTTAGATTATTAGTTTATAATTGGGCATTTTCCCCTTTTTTCATTTGGTATAAGGTATAATATTGTGTTTCAAGACAAAAATTAAATTAATGCTGATAACCCAGAGACGGCTATATTATAGGTTCATAGGTAAGTATTAGGCAAGCTGCCATTGCTATCCATTTTAAGCCCAGCCAATTACCCTAACCCACACAAAGGCCTGTGGCTGACTTAGTTTGCAGATGACTGCAAGCTAGGAGCAGTCATTGAATTCTCAAATAACTTAGCCATCCTGCATGAAAGGTTTGTGCCAAATAAATAACTGGTGCCAAAATCATGGACTGAAACTAAATGCCAAACAATGTATTACTACCACATTTACGTTACACCCATAAGAGTTGACCTAGTTGTTCAGGATTTGGGAACTTATGTGGACAGTGACCTAACTTTCGACCAATATGTGTCTATTTTCATAAGAATGTTCTAATATATTGCACAGCTTATACACACAAAGGGATTTTTAGGGCTTCAGCTGCATTGTCTTTTTTTTTTCAAACACCTTTACTGAATTATCACTTGAATTCACATTCATATAAAATAGTTACACTATAATTAACATAAACATTTTACTTCACATATATTGCTATATATCATATAACCTAAGCAACATTACATAAATTATTCAATTCCTGCCTTTTTTTTAAACAAGAAACATTGTTATTAAACCATCACTTACTACATAGGCAATCATACATTTATACAAATGAAAACAAACCACACCAATACAATCCTAGTTGCAAGCATTTTATATCACAAAGTAATACTGAAACACTCCCAGTTGCAAACATTATACATCACTTATAATCTACCAAATCTTTTTCGGTCAAACATTACAATGCTCATTTAAGTCCTGCCGCCTTTTAAACTTCATTCCTCCCTTGTATGCATTGTTCCCACAATTCCCATTTTTCCCATGTAGTTTGCTCCTACCCTTTTCTAAAGAATTCATTTCCAGTTTTTTATCTCTGTTACTCTATCACTACTTCTAGTATAGTTTTAGATTTTGATTTCCATTTTTTAGTAATTGCTTTTTTTGGCAGCCACCCTTATTAGACATAGCAATGCCTTACCACACCTAGGCACTTCCAATTTTGTATCATAGGTCAGAAAAATAATCTCCCTCATCAGACCAATCTGTCCACCTAGCATCTCTGACAGTGTATCCCACAGGGAATCTTCAAAGTCCACCAATTCACCACACTCCCAGAAAATATATTCCCAATTATCAGTTTCTTCCCATCACACCTCCAATATTTGCTGTCTGTCTGAGGAAACATTCTCTGGAGTCTACTTGGAGTATAGAAATATCTATGTAAACATTTCCAGGCAAAAATCTTAAATCTTCTAGATTTTGCTGCATATCTGGGAGACATACATATATCCTCCCATTGTTTCTTTGTGAATTGCTTATCCATTCCTTTCTAAACTCCTCTGATTGATTCTTATAATCGTCATGCAATATTTTATATGCTCTACTAATTATTTCTTTTCTAATAGCAGCTTCTGTTCTAGATTCTACTAAAAACTCTATCAGTGCTAGTCTTTCATTTAAGACCCCCTATTTCTTTCTTTTTGACTATACTCTGATATCAGTCCCTCATAGGGAAGGGAATCTCAAATCCACAGTCCAAATATATTATTGGCGTCTTCTCATTCTATCATCTTTCCCTCTCTTGTTATTTGCTCCCAATACCTTGGTTCCTTTGCCAATTTTCTCCAAGAAATTCTATCCCCCTATTCTCTATATCCCTAATAGCAGTCATCCCTATCGACAGAATCTTCTTTCTCCAACCCTTTGTTGGCTTAGTTCTTGGAATACTTTCTGCTACTTTATGGATATAATATTCTGTGTTATTATTATTGTTCTTCTTAAAGGCCTGCATCCAAAATCCCAGTCTCTCCTTGTTTCTTGAACTTGCCCCCTGTTTCACCATCATCGCTTTCCATTTTGAAATATAGTTTTCTGCTTGTGCTTTGTATATGAGACTTAATTGTATAACTCTGAAATACCCCTTCAAATTGGGTAAACCCAATCTGCCCTGTTCTACTGGAAGAATCAGCTTAGCCCACTTGACTGTTGCCATCTTCCTCTTCCAGATAAAGTCCTTCAGCTCTTCATTAATTGCTTTCCACAACTTCTCCTCTGGTTGATATAAATATTCCTGACCTGTGTATAAGACTAAAGGGACTAAAAACTTTTTGAATGCTTTTATCTTACTATCCATATCCATATAATAAAGCTTCCATTTTCTCAGTTTTTGTATTATTATGTTTTGTTTAGTCTCTTCCCACATATCCTTAGCTGCAACACCAGAATCATTTTAATCCATACTTCTAAATAGTTCATTTTATCATGTCCCTATAAATAAGGATATGCTGAACCAATTCATGTGTGGGCACATAATTTACTGCTATTACCTTTGTTTTAGCTTCATTCATTTTTTATCCCCAAAAGATTTGAAACTGTCTCAAAATCTTCTACAACACTGTAATGTCTCTTTCTGGTTTTGTCAGGTATAAAATAATATAATCTGCAGACAGAGACAGCTTTTCCTTGACTACCATACAAATTGTATCCTCAAATTCCTGAGTCCTTTATTTTCTTTGCCAGTGGTTCTAAATATAATGGAAATAACAAATGGGAAAGAGGACACCATTGCCTGGTTCCTCTACTCAAATAGAAATGATCATACAGCACTCCGCCCATTTTAATTTTCACTTCTGATCCCTCAAATATCCTCCTAGTCAACCTTATAATTTTTTCAGGAAATGCAAATGCTTCCATTGCCCTGCTCATAAAGTCCCAGCTTACTCTGTCAAATGCTTTCTCTGCATCAAGACCCACCAACAACAATGGTACTTTCTTACATTCTGCTTCCTTCTAGATCATCACTGTTCTGTTAATGTTGTCAAATATTTGCCTCCCTTCCACAAAACCACATTGATCCATATCTATCAATTTTGGCATTGTTTTGCCATTTGCTTAGCCATTATAGACATGAAGAGTTTACAGTCATGGTGTACTATTGAAATGGGGGTATGAAGCTGGATCTTATGGATCTTTACCCTCTTTACATATTACAGCTACCACCGCTTTCTTCCAGGATGCTGGTACTTCTCCTCCTCTTAAAATACAGTTAAACAAAACCTTCCAGATCTTTATCAATTTTTTCCTCCTAACTTCCAAACATCCACAGGAATACCACCTATGGTTATGCATCACAATTTTTATCTCATCTCCTCCTATCCTAACTGTTAGTAATATAGCCTCATCGACCTGTAACCTTGGCATATTTAATTCTTACATAAACATTTCCATTTGCATCTTTTCTTGATTTTCATATTTCTGTGCTTTATGGAGACTCTCATAGAATCTCCAAAATATTTGTAATACCACTACAGGATCTCTTGTTACCTTCTTTGTAATAGGCTCCCTAAGTTTGTCGACAGCTCTTTCTACTTTCTGTTGTCTGAGTCATTGTGCTAAAAGTTTTTGTGCTCTTGTGTTGTTATAAAAAAAACAGTTGCTTAGTAGCAACCTTTCTAAACTTGTGCATATTATTGAGCTAATCTCTTATTTTCTGTCTAGCATTCTGCAGTTGATCCTGTTCTTGTTCTGTGAGATTACCCCTATTATGCAATACTTAAACATTTGTCAGTCCCTCTAAATAATTCTTACTTATTAACCATAGGTTCCTTTCTTTTATTTCCACCCTATTTTTAAACTTCACCTTAATTTTATCCCACTCCCTAGCTATATTTTCAGAAGAAATTTATATCCTCTCTAACAGCTCCTGAATAATCTCCACTACCCAATTCCTTAAATTCCTCTGTTTTCAACAGGTAGGTGGGAAAGTGCCAATGTCTCATTTTTATTTCATTACACGGTGCTTTTATTTTAACTATTATTGGTGCATGATTTGAAATAGTTATTGGACGAGTATCAAGACCTTCAATTAAATGGACACGTTCCTGTGAAATGTAAATTCTGTCTAGCCTAGCCCAGTTTTTTTGATCTCGGATAATAATATGTAAATTACACACAAAGGGATTTTATCTAGATTTAGGGATATCATTGCCCCCTTTACTCAGCTGTCATTAGGCCATTTGGTGTTACACTGGCATTACCCATCCCATGGTTGATAATTATATATCATCCCTATTAAGAATAACTGGTACTATACCACAAATAATTTGAGGGGACCCATAAAGCATTTAGGAACTGCCTCTGTCCACTAGTAGTGCAGGGGCATTCCTGGGGTAAACTTTCTGTCTCCCATCCACAGATCAGATTGTTGTCGAATATGGATATGTATGATGCTTGTTTTATGTGGATGGGGAATCTGTTCTAGAGCAGCTGTATACTCTGCAAGATAAACCTGTCTCTCCAAACCATTCTGTTGATGCTGCAGGAGAGGTTTATATCCCTAGAATGGCATTTCTAGTGCCATTTTCTTGATGTCGTGTAGTAAATCCACCAATACTGGGTTGGTGGATGCCTTGTATGCTGGACACAGGTCACCTTTTGGCAGTCTGTAAGATACAGAGTACTTGTGATAGGGCTGTGAGTAGGCCCATGTAGGATATATTGTTTAGGCCTTGTGTCCTTTTAGTAAGGTATCTCTGTGGGTGTCCCAGTTGTTGCATGTGTCTGGGCAGATGCATGCCAAAGGGGGCATTATACTCAATGACTGGCTTAATGAGGGCTTAGTAAAGGGGACAATGACATCCCTAAATCTAGACAAAGTCCCTTTGTGTGTAAGCTGTGCAATGTGATATAACTTTCCACCAGCATGTGTCTATTGTCATAAGAAATTTAGGTTGCTGTCCACATAGGTTCTCATATCCTGAGCAACTGGGTCAACTCTTACGGATGTATCATCAGTGTGGTAGCTCATTTGGATAGATGACTTCCCAAAGGGCACAATAGTGTATTTTTTGGCATTTAGATTCAGTCCGTGATTTTGGCACCAGTTATTTATCTGGGACAAACCTTTCATGTGGGATGGCTGTTATTTGGGAATTCAGTGACTGCTCCTAACTTGCAGTCATCTGCACACTTAGTCAGCCACAGGCCTTTGGTATTGCCTTTTACTTCAGAAAAGTGGATGGTAAAAAGCAGAGGTCCCAGTACAGAACCCTGTGGAACTCCACTGGTAACTGGTCTCTTTGTGAAAGTGACTTTCCCTATTTTAATTTCCTGTGTCCTACCTGTGAACCAGCCATTGGGTGACATATGGCTTTTTCCTGTTTATTTAGCTTTTTTGCTAACCATAAGTGGGGGATTGTGTCAAAAGATTTCTGCCAGGTCAACGTATGCTTTGTATACCATTTTACCTTAATTTATTGCTTTGGTGACCTTTTCAGAAAAGTCCACCAGGTTGAGTAAGAATGACCTGCCTTTGACAAATCCAAACAGAGACAGGTCTAGTGTTTGGACATTCCCTAATGTCCTTATTGATTAGTTCCATGATAAGTCTTTCCATGGCTTTGCATATGATGCTGGTCAGATTTATAGGTCTGTTACTGCCTAGGCCTGTGGAAGGTCCTGCCTTATGCAAGGGAATGACTATAGCTGTTCTTCATTCCTGAACTGAGGCTAAAGTTGAACAGTATTGTTAGAGATGTAACTAAATTTAGTTCATGTTATTTAAATGCATCCAGGGATGTTGTCAGGACCAGATGATACTGTATTTCTAGTTTTTGATAGCTCTTTTAGGATTTGGTCTTGTGTGATAGTTGGAGGAGTTGTATTAATCATACATGAACCATACATTAACTATCACCGAGTCAATATATTGGCTAAACCTGTCACTAAGTAAAATTTAACAGTATTACTCAGAAGTTATCATCAAAGATTACAACAATTAATTTGTTAACTTATGAAGTTCTTGCAGTAGCTACATTGCATTATTACCTTTGAAGCTCTGTCAAAAAAAGCAAACAACAAAAAAAACTACTACAGCTGTAATATAAATAAATAAATAAATGCTTACACAGTTGATGTTATCCCCTAATACAGAAAACAGCTCCAACCTCAGGAAGGAACTCCACGGTACTACACACAAGGCAGAGGCAAACGACAATGTCTCACTCACATGCCTCGAGCATATTCTGTTCAGTATAGATAGCAGCATCCATCTGCCCATATAATGGGGAAGCCTAGATCCAGCATCATTCTAAGTAGTATAATCAAACACGACAATATGAAAAAGCTAACAAATCTATAAGTATTGAGCATTATTCCCAGCAAAAGGTTCAAATAAAATACACGAAAAGGGAAAGTGCCATCTATAACATTTTTTGTCAGAAATCATTTTTATGTTTCAGAACTTCAGTCTTTTCCCTGTAAATATTCCTGCATATGAGATTTAACAAGCAGGGCAGTGCCACTGGAAGGGGCAGACAAATGGTCCCTAGCCCAAGGCACCAACTTGCAGGGGTAGCTAAGCCTCAAAAAAAAAAAAAACATTGAGAGTTTACAAGTTGTCAGTAAATACTCATCATAACTTATTAGCTCACAAAGGTAGCTATAATTTATCAAGCAACTTAGTGTTAAAACTGTGACCCACATTTTTTGTAGTTACCTTTAAAAAAATACACAGAATGACCTGCTGATGACATGCACAGTCACATTACCAGTAAAACAAAATGGTGATTGCAAAATCATAAGATGTAATACTGCATGACCAATGACTTCACAATAGTGATTGTGAGATCATGTGATTCTTCAAGTTACACAGGCTGGTGGCAGGAAGATTCTTTAGAACACATTATTGGCACTAGGCAAATAACACTGCATTTGTGATTCAGCTTAAAGCTTATTTCAACTCTATTCAGAAATAACATTTCAAGTCAGGTGAGCTAATTCTGTTCTACAGTCACTTTTTATTGAGCTAAATTGTTTATATGGAACATATGAACTAATATTTAACATTTCATTATTGCAGAGGATCTATATATTATTAAACTAAATTGTCAGTAAATGAGATTTTCAGTCTATTATCCATCTCACTTGTTACATAACATTTATCTCATTCCATCCTTCCTCAAACTGTTAATGTCACAATGCAGGCCAATTTTAGAAGTATCAATTTAGTTTCATTAAAAGAGCAACATAATCATTATTTTACTGTTTTAATGACAGATCACACAACTTAGGCCAAGTATGTAGCATTCCTAGAGATGCCTTTATCTAAATATGAAAACTCAAGAGTTTTGGGTAGTACAGTTTTAAACTAATGTTGCCTTGGGTAACTAAAGACAAAAAGACCCTGCAAGACATAACCCTGAGAATGTACATCCAGACTAACTCCAGCTGCAAAGAGAAGGCTTTAGTGATGTATTTTTCTCTTCAAAAAATCAAATGGATAGGAGTTCTAATACTGCTGCACACTGATCAACAGGCTGATTTAAGCTGTCCCAGAGTGAAACCAGAGTGAGAAAAGATCAGCAGAAGAGTCAGTTTGGATAAAATAAGTCTACATGCTAGGAATTACACTGCCTACATGCCAGTAAACAAGGAGTTTGAAGAATCTTAGCAAAAATCAACTACAAAAAGAAGAAGATAAATCTCTGTCTGGGAGGAATCCAGCAGGATCAGCAAAAAGTTCACGTTTCAGTATTGGTGCAGGCATACCTATCAAACTCTAAACACAAGAAATGTGGGCAAAGCCTAAAATAATGGTGGGGGGGTCAAAGGCCCAAAAATATTGTTCTTATATTCATAAAAAGTTACTAGAATAACAAGTTTTATGTTAGCATGCATTTTCTTAAAGATATGGGGTCTGGACCTCATATATCTGTAATTATTAGTGAGTTTAGGCCACAATAATTTTCTAGAAAATCACAAATTTTATAAGGAACAGACCAAAAATGTCAGGCAAAAATCTGGACATTCTGTGATGATCTGGGCAGTTGAAAGACATGAGTACAGGCTTTCAATAATTATTAGAGGAACTTCCTTCACACTGCAGAGCTTGAGGTTACTACATCTGGCCCTGATACCGCAGGAGCTCTGCCACAAGAGTACACTCCTAAAAGTTTTCACTGAGAATTTTGTCTTTGTACAATAGCCTTTGGTCACGATATCCAAACCTGATACTGCAGGAGTTCTGCCATAAGGGCCAACCCCACATGTTTTCACTGAGAATTTTGTCTTTGTACAAAGGCCAGTGGTCACTACATGCAACCATACTTCTCAAATGTACAGATTTTCACAGAATGTCCATATTTTTGCCTCATATTTTGGACTGTTTTCATAAAATTGTGTTTTTTCTGGAAAATTAGTGGCAAATCAGTAGATGCTGAAGTTAGAAAATGATAGACATTTGAGTTTTAGACTTCATACTCTTCAGAAAATTCATGCTAATGCAAAACCTTTTTTTCTATCAACTTTCTAAGTTTGTAAGAGCAATATTTAAAAATTGTCCCTATTTTTGGGCCTTTGTCCCACTTTTATATATGACTTTGTCCAGATTTCTTGCTCTAAGAGGTTAAGAGGTATGCATGCGACCTTGATACTGCAGAAATTCTGCCACAAAAGCCAACTCCCAAATGTTTTCACTGAGAAGTTTGTCTTTGTACAATAACCTGTGGTCACTACATCCAAATCATGAAACTGCAGCAGCTCTACCACAAAGGTCAATCCCACAGCTTTTCGCTGAGAATGTATTCTCTGTACAGTAGCCTGTGGTCAGGACATTCCACCTCAATACTGCAGGACCTCTGCCAGAAGGCCTAACTTCCAAAGGTTTCCACTGAGAATTCTGTCTTTGTACAATAGCGTGTTGTCACTACATCTGACCCCGATACTGCAGGACTTCTGCCAGAAGACCAACTCCCACACATCTTTGCTAAGAATTATGTCTTTGTGTAATAGTCTGTATTCACTAATCTGACCTCGGTACTGCAGGACATCTGCCAAAAGGGTCAATTCTCAAACATTTTCACTGAGAAATTTCTCTTTGCATAATACCCTGTGGTCACTAAAGCTGACCCTGATATTCCAGGAACTCTACCACAAGGACCAACGCTCACACATTTTCAATGAGAATTTTGTCTTTCTACAATAGTCTGTGGTCTCTCCATCTGACCCTGATACTGCAGGAGATCTGCTACAAGGGCCAATCCCCCACATGTTTTCACTGAGAATTGTGTCTTTGTACAATAAACTGCTGTTACTACATCGGACCCGGATACTGCAGGAGATCTGCCACAAGGGTCAACTCCCACACATTTTCAGTGATAATTTTATTTTTGTACAATAGCCGTAGTCACCAAATCTGATCTCAGTACTGTGGAAGCGCTGCCAAAAGGGCCAATTCTCAAATGTTTTCACTAAGAATTTTATCTCTTTACAACACCCTGTCATCACCAAATCCGACCCCGATATTGCAGGAACCCTGCTACAAGAGCCAACTTCTTCATATTTTCAGTGAGAATTTTAGGATCATAGGAAGTTACTAGGCTAATGGCCCTAGGGCCCTTACCAGCCTAAACAAGTTCTACCCTTATTTTCAAGATCAGCACCTATTGTCCCTGTCCAAGAAGGACACAGGTGGAACTCCCATGGTGACTTTATGGTTACTCATCCAATCGTCCAGATTGTGTTTGAAGATGGAAAATAAGGTGCTCTGTTTGACTTGAAGTGGAAGTCTGTTCCAAAGGTGTGGTAACCTCTGGGAGAGAAATCTGTCCCTCCAGCAGGTTCTATTAATGTCACATACTAGGTTAAGGTCTTTAGGCAGAGTAACCTGTGTACCATTTGACTTACGGAGATGCTGCATTTCCAATAAAGCAGGGTCAGAGATTGCCTTCTATGCAAGGCAGAGATCGCCTCTGAGTAGTCTGTATGAAACAGAATAAAGTGACAGTGATTTCAGATGATCCAAATAGGACAGATGTTGAAGACCTTGAATTTTCCTTTTGAGGACCCTTTGTGGTTTCTCCAATTGCTGCAGGTGCTTGGAGAGGTGCATACCAAAAGGAGTGTTGTACTCGATTATTGGCCTGATGAGGGAAGAAAACTGGAAGGTTATAACTTCTTTTTTCTGGAGACAGTGCCCTTACTTATGAGATGAGCAACACAGAATGCCCTTATTACCACTGTGGAGACATTGGCTGGTCAAAGGTAGGGTTACTTGTCAACCTGTGTGTCCAGGTATCTCACTACTGAGTGTATACTTAAGGTGTTGCTATTGATGTGGTAGTTAGCAGGAAGATCGCCCTTACTGAAAGGGATGATAATACATTTTTTTGCATTGCATTTAAGGCCATGACTCTGGCACCAATTGTTTGTGTAAGACCCTCTTGTAGGATGTTGACATCATTTGATGATTCTTTCACTGGTCCCAGTTTGCAGTCATCAGCAAACTTTGTCAGCCACACACATTTTATCTCTTTACAGTAGCCTGTATTTTTCCATTTGACCCTGTACTGCATGAGATGTGCCACAGGTGCCAAGTCTGAAAGGTTTTTACTGAGAATTTTGTCTTTGTGTGATAGCCTGTGATGACTACCTTTGACATTGATAGTGTAGGAGCTCTGCCACAAGGCGCAATTCCCAAACATTCTCACTGAGAATTCTGTCTTTGTACAAACGCCTGTGGTCACTACATCTCAGCTTGATACTGCAGGAGCTCTGCCAAAAGGATCAATTTCCACATGTTTCACTGAATATTTTGTCTTTGTACAATAACCTGTGGTCACTACATCTGACCCAGATACTGCAGGAGCTCTGCCATAAAGGCCAAGTCCCACATGCTTTCAGTGAGAATTTTGCCTTTGTATGATAGCCTATGGTAATTAGATCCAACCCCTATACTGCAACAGCTTTGCCACAAGGGCCAATTCCCACACTTTTTCACTGAGAATTATGGCTTTATACAATAGCCTGTGGTCACAGCATCAGACCCTGATACTGCAGAAGCTTTGCCACAATGGCTAATCCCAGCACATTTTCAGTGAGAATTTTGCCTGTCTACAATAGCCTGAGGTTACTACATCTGACCCCAATACTGCAGGAGTTCTGCCATAGGAGCTAACTTCCATGTGTTTTCACTGAAAATTTTGTCTTTGTACAATAGCATGTCATCAATACATCTGACCCGATACTGCAGAAGCTCAGCTAGAAGGCCATCTCCCATACATTTTCACTGAGAATTTTGTCCCTGTACATAATCTTGTGGTCACTATATCCAACCCTAACACTGGAGGAGCTTTGTCACAAGGGCATACTCTCACACATTTTCACTGAGAATTATTTATTTATTTTTATTTATTTACATTTGTTTACCGGGCTAGTCCAACTGGATATATGTCCATTTTCAGTAGAGGTCCGGGGAGAAAAGCTCCAAGACAGATACATTATACCAATATGTATAGGTTACAATTTCAAAACAGTGTATGTAAGGTTACTATCAAGTTAACATAGCAAATGTTTCAAAACATTTTACAGTACATTGCAGAAGAATATTTACAAAAATATAGAACAAGATATTCACATGAAGTAGATTGAACTTTTCCAGGTTTACAATTCCTGAGAATGGTTGCATAAGAATATTTACAACATACAGAACAAGATATCCACATCAGGTGGATCATAACTGTATGTAGGTTTACAATTCCTGCAATGCTTGCAGTAAAGAACATTGAATCAAAAGTCAGTGTGGAGTTAAGAGAAATTTAGTAACAGAGGTGGTAGGTTAGTCGGGCTTGATGCAAGGGCATAACCAGTGTGTTCAAAGATATATTTTGAGTTTTTGTTTGAAGTGGGGTAGGGAAGAAAGTAAAGTAAGTTCACCAGGTAGAAGGTTCCAGTTTTTTCCAGTTGTGTTTGAGAAAAGAGAGTTATCTGCCATGTTGTTAGACTTACTAATACTAAGTAGAAGCCAGAGTATCAAGAGAGAGAGAGTGATTTCAGAATATTTATAAGTAAAGAGTGGTTTACCATATCAAATGCTTTTGAGAGATCAATAGAGTGGAAGAGAGAACATTGTTCTTGCGGTTTCTGTTAATAGTATCAGTAAAAGATAAGAGGGCAGTAGTAGTACTGTGGAATGGCCTAAAGCCATGTTGGCTTTCAGCTAGTATGTTATGTTGAATTAAATGGTTTAGAAGCTGATGGTGAAGGCATTTTTCCATTATTTTTGCTAAGGGGGATAGTAGGGCTATGGGCTGATAGTTAGAGTAATCATTTGAGTTGCCACCTTTATGTAGGGGGATAATTTGTGAGATTTTCCATATGTCAGGGATGATTCCTTCGTTAGTAGTTCTATTAATCAGGGTGGATATCGGGTAAGCTACTTCTTTAGCTGCTTTTTGCAGGTATTCGGCTGGGATCTGGTCGGCAGAAAGAGTACAAGGCTTAAGTTTTAGAATGAGTTTGTAGATAAAATTAGTTGAGGTGGGTTGTAATTGGAAGGTAGGAAAAGGGCTGGGAGAAGAGTTAAGAAGACTGGATCTGTCAGGAGATAGCTGACTGGCTAGTGATTGGATAGCCTCTGTGAAGAAGGAATTGAAAGCATTGGCAGTTTGGATAGGAGTCTCATGTGATGCACCTGTTGGGGTTGGTGTACTGGAGTGACCTGGGTGTAGGAGTCTATTGATACTTGCCCAGAATCTTTGAGGATTGTTTTTGTGTGTTTGCTGCATTTCACAGTAAAAGTTTTTTTTGTCTGAGAGTATTGTTTTTTTTGTCATGTTTCTCATATGTCTAAAGATTTGTTGATCTCATGTATTTTTGGTAGTTCGCCACCTAGTCCAGGCTTTATTTCTGAGGAGGATTTTTTTCCTGGTTTCATTAGTAAGCCAGGAGGCAGGTCTAGACCTAGTTCAGATAGGTTCATAGGTTCATAGATTTAATACTAAGCTAACTGCCCTTGCGAGCCATTTTAAGCCTAGGCAATTATCCCTTGTGAGACTCAAACCCTGCACCCTGTGTTTTTAACAAACACCTAACCACCCCACCCACTCCCAACAGGTGCATGCTGGTCCAGGATTACTAAGAACTTAGAGTTAAAGTATTTGACAGCCTCTTCAAGTGGGAGGGTTTTTAGTTGAGACCAATCACAGGCACTGAGTTCAATCTGGAATAGCACTTGGTTAAATTGCTTGTTGGACCGTATAGTCCTATATGATGCTAGGTGAGTGGTATCAAACATTTGCCTGATTATGTAGGTCAAGGAGTGGTCACTTACATGGGACTGGGTGTAGTGACCAATTATAGCTTTGTACAATAGCCTGTGGTCCCTACATCTGGCCCTAACACTTCAGGAGCTCTGCCACAAGGGCCAGCTCCTACAGATTTTCACTGAGAATTTTGCCTGTGTACAATAACTTGTGGTCACTGTATCCTACCCCTATACAGCAGGAGCTCTGTGACAAGGGCCATCCTCCACTTGTTAACACTCAGAATGTTTTCTTTGTACAAGACCCTCTGGTCAATACATCCGACACCAAAAGTGCCAAAATAGCCTGTGTTCACCATATCTGACAATGATACTACAGGGGATCTGCCACAAGGGCCAATTCCCCAAATGTTTTCACTGAGAATTTTGTCTTTGTACAAATGCCTGTGGTCACTACACCAGACCCTGATACTGCAGGAACCTTGCCACAAGGGCCAACTCCCAGATGTATTTCCTGAGAATTTTTGTCTTTGTACAATAGCCTGAGGTTACTGCACCCAAACATGATACTGGAGAAACTCTGACATAAGGGCCAGCTACCACACGTTTTCACTGAGAATTTTATTCTTGTACAATAGCCTGAAGTCACTACATCTGACCTTGAGAATGCAGGCACTCTTCCAGAAAGGCCATCTCCCAAACATATTCACTCAGAATTTTGTGTTTATACAATAGTCTGTGGTCACTACATTTGTCCTCGCTACTGTAGGAGCACTGTCAAAAGGGCCAACTCAAAATGTTTTCACTGAGAATTTTGTCTTTGTACAATAGCTTATGGTGACTACATGAGAACCAAAATATTGTAGGAGTTCTGCCACAAGGGCTATCTCCCACACATTTTCACTGAGAATTTTGTCTTTGCACAAAATCCTATGGTCACTACACCCAGTCCCAATACTGCAGGAACTCTGGAACAAGGGCCTACTCCCACACATGTTACCTGAGGATTGTATCTTTATACAACAGCCTGTGGTCACAACATCTGATCCAGATACTATAGGAACGTTGCACAAAAGATGAACCCCCACACATTTTCACTGAGAATTTTGTCTTTACACAATTGCCTGTGGTCAGTACATCTGACCCCAATACTGCAGGAGCTCTGCCAGAAGGGCCAACTCCTAAATGTTTTCACTGAGAATTTGGCATTGTGCAATAGTCTGTGGTTACTACATTCAACACTGACACTGTTAGTGTGTTGTCACAACATCTGACTTCGAAAATGCAGGAGTTCTGCCAGAAGGCCAACTGTTCCACATCTTCACTGAGAATTTTGTCTTTTTACAATAGAATGCATTCACTACAGTCAACCTCGGTACTACAGGAGCTCTGCCAAAAGGGCCAATTCTCAAATGTTTTCATGGAGAATTTTGTCTTTGCACAATACTCTGTGGTCACGAAATCTGACCCTGATATTGCAGGAACTCTTCAACAAGGACCAACTCCCACAAGTTTTCAATGAAAATTTTGTCTTTCTACAGTAGCCTGTGGTCTCCCTATCACACCTTGATATTGCAGGATATTTGCCACAAGCTCCAAGTTCCAAAGGTTTTTACTGAGAATTTTGTCCTTGTACTATAGCCTGTGGTCACTACATCTGATTCTGATACCCCAGGAGCTCGGCCACAAGGACCACCTCCCACATATTACCACTGAGAATTTTTTCTTTATAATGTAAACCAAATAGAGACAACAGGGAAGACAAAATCCATGGCTATAAGAAGCTTGGTTAATAATCCATCAAGGTTAAAACAAATAAACATCAGCAAAATATCCAACAATAAGTACTTTTGTACTGTTAACCACAAGACGTCATCAGATGAATCTTTCAGGTACAAAACTCAATGTACATCTCTCGCTTATTAGTCACATGGTAAAATTAAAAGACTAGCACCATCCACATATTAAAGCAACAACGTTCACAATCAACCATAAAGGAACCATGTTCTCCTATTAAAACTAAAGCAAATATATAAAATGACTGCAATATATATATTAGTGAAAAAATGTATTAAACTTTTAAATTACAAATTATTTACCAATAAAAAGTCTAAATAAGCATCTGAAAATCTAAAAATATTAAATACGTAAAGCTGAAGATACAAGAAATATAATTTTTGACTGAAATACATAAAATTATGTATAAATGTATCAATAATATATATATAAATAAATAAATTCTTAGAATAAATAGCTAAAACTTTATTATAAAAATATATATGCATATAAATGCATATATTTTATCTTTTCAAAGCTTTAAGTGTTAGCAGGCTGGCAATGGAACAATTCTCATTCAAACCTGGTAATTTAAAGGCATTAAATAGTAATTGCCAATAAAAAAGTGCTCAAAAATATTGAGCAAGAGAAGATTAACTTATATGAGGAAATGCTTGAGTTGATTTTACAAACAATTTTATTTTCTTTGAGGGTAAATTTTACCTTCAATTAAAAGGGGGGGACTATGGGCTCTAATTGTGGTTTGCTTTTCGCGAATATTGTTATGATTTTTTGGAGATGCAATATCTGTTGAATAGTGTTTAAGGAATCATGTAAGTTCTACAGCAGGTATTTGGATGATTTGCTCCTGGTATGGAAGGATCCTAAGGAATGTCCTACTGATTTCATCCAGTACATTAACAGGACTACTGCTCTTCTAATCTTCACACCACAGCCAGAGAATGGTAGGATACCATGGTTGGGCATACTTCTTGAGAAGGATTATTGTGACAGAACTTATATTTCAAAAAATTTATAGAAAGTCCACCTACTCCAATACTATTTCACATGATACCAGTTCACATCCCACACAACAACAAAAAAGCTGTTGTTAAAGGGCAATTTGTGAAGCAGCAAGAATGGTAACAAATCATAGTGACTTTATTGTAGAATGTAGAACCATGGAGTCTGTTTATGTATAGGGATAACCCAAATATTTTGATAAAAAGACTCATGGACTAGGTGATAGTTAAGAGGGAAACTAAGCAATTTTTCCCAGTCTTGCCCTCAGAAAAGGTGACTGTTATCAGGCATGAGAATTCCTTTTTTTTAAACACCTTTACTGAATTATCATTTGTGACATAGGCACATTTACATTTATAAAAAAGTATTCAAACTGTATTAACAAGTTAAAATTAACAAACATTATACTTCATATATATTGTTATATATCATATAACCTAAGCAAAATTGCATAAACTATTCAATTCCTGCCCCCTTTTTTAAAACAATAAACATCTTTCTTAAATCGTCAGTTACGACATAAGCAATCATACATTTATATAAATGAAAACAAACCACACCGACACAATCCTAGTTGCAAGCATTTTACATCACAAACCACACTGACACACTCCCAGTTGCAAACATTATACATCACTTATAATCTACCCAATCATTTTCAGTCAAACATTAGATAGCTCATTTAAGTGTTGCCTTCTTTTAAACCTCATTTCTCCCCTGTATGCATTGTTCCAACAATTCCCATTTTTTCCTATGTAGTTTGCTCCTACCTTTTTCTAAAGATCTCAATTCCAGTTGTTTTAACCCTTTTACTAGAGTCACTATTTCTAATATAGTTGGTTTAGATTTTGATTTCCATTTTCTAGTAATTCCTTTTTTGGCAGCCACCATAATTACGCACAGCAAGGCCTTATCATGTGTAGGCAATTCTCATTCTGTATCATAGCTCAGAAAAATCCTCTCCTTCATCACACCAATCTGCCCACCCAGTATCTCCGACAGTGCATCCCACAGGGAATCCTTAAAGTCTGCCAACTCACTACATTCCCAGAAGATATGTTCACAATTACCTCTTTCTTCCCTGTCACACCTCCAGTATTTGCTGTCCACCTGAGGAAAACTTCTCTGGAGTCTACTTGGGGTATTAAAATATCTATGCAAACATTTCCAAGCAAAAATCCTAAATTTTCTACATTTTGTTGCATGTTGTTGTTGTTGTTGTTGTGTCTTTCGGCTTTTCCCGGTTAGGGGTCGCCACAGCGGAACTCCAGCCCGCTAATGATTGGCAGTAGATTTTTACCTGCTGGCTTGCTGGGCCTAATGCACAACCTTCAATGAAGGAACACCCATTCACGCATGTCGCCACACAGAAGACGCTCTAACTGAGAATCGAACGGGCAATGTCTAACTGTGAGGCGACAACGCTACCGCAGCACTGACATTTTGTTGCATATATGGATAAAAAAAAGTTTACACACCCCTGTTAAAATGCCAGGTTTTTGTGATATAAAAAAATGAGATCACAATAAATCATTTCAAAACTTTTCCCACTTTTAATGTGACATATAACCTGTACAATTCAATTCAAAAGCAAACAATTTGTTAGGGGAAAAAAAATATAAAAAATAAAAAACGTACAATATGCTGGTTGCATAAGTGTGCACACCCTTAAACTAATACTTTGTTGTGTGTACGCACCCTTAAACTAATACTTTGTTGAAGCACCTTTTGATTTAATTACAGCATTCCGTCTTCTTGGGTACACACCTGCCATCAATTAAAGAGACTCTGATTAACCCTAAATAAAGTTCAGCTGTCCTAGTAGGATTTTCCTGACATTTACTCAGTTTCCTGCTACAGCAAAAGCCATGGTTTGCAGACAGCTTAAAAGCATCAAAGGGATCTCATTGTTGGAAGGTATCAGTCAGGAGAAGGGTACAAAAAAATTTCCACACCGTTGGATATACCATAGAACACAATGAAGACAATCATCAAAAAGTGGAGAAAGTATAGGACAACAGTGATGTTGCAAAGAACTGGATGTCCCTCCAAAATTGATGAAAAACAAGATGAAAACTGGTCAGGGAGGCTGCCAAGAGACCTACAACAGTACTGAAGGAGCTGCAGAAATTTCTGGCAAGTACTGGTTGTGTACTACATGTGACAACAATCTCCTGTATTCTCCATATGTCTGGACTATGGGGTAGGGTTGCAAGACGGAAGCCTTTTCTTACACAGAAAAACATCCAGGCCCAGCTAACATTTGCAAAACAATACATCGTGTCTCCTAAAAGCATGTAGGAAAATGTGTTATGGTCTGATGAAACCAAGGTTGAACTTCTTGCCCATGATTCCAAAACGTAAGTTTGGCACAAAAACAACACTTCGCATCATCAAAGGAACACCATCCCCACAATGAAGCATGGTGGTGGCAGTATCATGCTTTGGGGTTGCTTTTCTCCAGCTGGAACTGGGGCTTTAGTCAAGGTTGAGGGAATTATGAACAGTTCCAAATACCAGTCACTTTTGGACCCAAACCATCTGGCGTTTGCTAGAAAGCTGAAGATGAAGAGGAATTTCACCTTTCAACACAACAATGACCCCAAGCATGCAGCCACATCAACAAAAGAATGGCTTCACTAGAAGAAAATTAAAGTTTTGGAATGCCCCAGCCAGAGCCCAGACCTAAGTCCAATAGAAAGTCTGTGGGGGTGACCTGAAGAGGGCTGTGCACAAGAGATGCCCATGCAATCTAACAGATTTGGAGCACTTTTGCAAGGAACAATGGGCAAATATTGCCAAGTCAAGATGTGCCATGCTGATAGACTCCTACCCAAGAAGACTGAATGCTGTAATTAAATCAAAAGGTGCTTCAACAAAGTATTAGTTTAAGGGTGTGCACACACAACAAAGTATTAGTTTAAGGGTGTGCATACTTATGCAACCAGCATATTGTATGTTTTTTATTTTTTATATTTTTTCCCCAAACAGATTTGTTTGTTTTTCAATTGAATTGTACAGGCTATAGGTCATATTAAAGGTGGGAAAAGTTTTGAAATGATTTATTGTGGTGTCATTTTTTTATATCACAAAAAACTAGCATTTTAACATGGGTGTGTAAACATTTTATATCCACTGTATCCTCCCATTGTTTCTTTGTGAATTGCTTATTCAATCTCTTTTCCCAATCCTTTCTAACCTCCTCTGATTAATTCTTATAGTTATTATGCAATATTTTATATGCTGTACGAATTGTTCCTTTTTTCATGGCCACTTCTGTTCTAGAGTCTACTAAAAACTCTACCTGTGCTGGAATTTTGTTTAGGACCCCACATTTCTTTTTCTTTGCATATACTCTGATATCAGTCCTTGATAGGGAAGGCAATCTCTAACCCACAGTCCAAATAAATTCTTGGCATCTTCCCATTCTATCATCTTTTCCTGTCTAGTTATTTGCTCCCAGTACCTTGCTTACTTTGCCAGTTTTCTCCAATAAATTCCAGCACCCTATTCCCTATTGACTATATCCCTAATTGCAGTTATCCCTATAAGCAGTATCTCCTTTCTCCATTGCCATGTTGGCTTAGTTCTTAGAATGCTTTCTGCTACATTATAGATATAATATTCTGTATGATTATTGTTATTTTCCTTAAAGGCCTGCAACCAAAATCACAGTCCCTTCTTGTTTCTTGAGCTTTTCCCCTGTTTCAACATCATACCATTTCACTTTGAATTATAGTTTTGTGCTTGTGCTATGTATAGGAGCCTTAACTGTGTAGCTCTGAAATACCCTTCAAATCGGGTCATCCTTATCCGCCCTGTTCTACTGGAAGAATCAACGTATCCTACTTGACTCTTGCCATCTTCCCCTCCTAGATAAAGTCCTTCAGCTCTTTATTAATTGCTACCCACAACTTCTCTGGTTGATAAAAACATGCCCTACCTTTGTATAAGACTAAAGGGACTAAAAACATTTTGACCAAAAACTCCTGTCTGTCCATAATCCTATCAAATCTGCTGGGCATTGTCTGTACTCGTACCATGTTTTTAAGGCTTGGAACTCCTTGTCTCTATCCTGCAGGTCAGTACTCTCCCTACCATCCATCAAAACCATTCTGAAAATACTTCCTAGTCAAAAGCTGTCGCTGTTCTTGCCCAGCACCAGGATAAACTATATCCCTAAATCTGGACAAATGCCTCCTCACACCTCACACCTCCTTACTCTCCATTCTTCACTCACTTCCTTACTTCTATCACTTTCTTTCCCCCTGGATTTCTGCCTAAATATACCACAAGCCTGCTTTTTCCTCATTTCTTATTGCAATTCCCGTTTGTATTATATTAACTTAATGTTTAATTTCTCTATAAACTGGCTAAAATTTCTCTAACAATTAAATCATTTTCACTCTGGAATAAAATCCCAGTCCAGGTTAGGCAGAGTCCCTCATTGACTCTCTTCAACAGGAATCTTGATGAGTGGATGGGAGATCGTAGGTTTACCCTGGCTATCACTTCTGTGTCACTGTTAGACAGAGGCACAGTATACTAACCTCGAAAAAGGGCATAGCAAAATTAATTTAAAATGGGTGGCGAAAGCCAAACACACTCTGGCTAGGCTTATAAATGCCCTAGGGCAGATAGCCTAGTATGAACCTATGAACCTATATAACTTGTATCCATGTTTAATTAACATTTTCACGTTATATCTAATTTGGTATAATTATTTGAACTGTAGTTTTTTTTTAAACTGTAAAATTATTGTTCTTTATATGTTCTGTAATACTTTGGGGCTTTTGTCCCCTGGCCCTCCACTGAAAATGGACTCTTACCCAGTCGGACTTTCCTGGTAATCAAATGTCAATAAATAAAATAAATAATCAAATGCACTCAGATTTTTAAAATAAAACACTGAAGAATGTGTTATGTTAAATAACAAAAAAGTCTGGAAAAACTAAAAGCTTTAATTAGCTATTCAGATGAACATAAAATTGAACAAAATCAAAAGCTTCTTGGAAGGACCGTCACAAGGTGTAGTAGAGTTAAAAGACAAAGCACAAAGAGAAAACCTGAGATTTTCTGCTGTACCAGAAAACTGGAAGGAAAAGATTGCATTAACTTTATGAAAGTACAAATAACCAACTGGACTGGTATTCACAGTGGGATTTATTAATTGAAAGGGCATATCAAGGCAGTATCTTTTAAATTTACTATGTAGGTGGGCTGGTCTAAAGACCCTTTTCAGCCTTTCCTGGCTTTTTGTTTATTTTATATTCAGTATATTTTCATTAAAAATCAGTAATACCTTGTAACTGTCTGCCTGTGCAAGAAACAGAAGTTGAGGTGACTATAATGTTTGTGAACCTAATAAACGCGCTCCTGTTTGCTGGAATAAAGATTCTGGACTTTTTGTATCTTTGTGGTCTGGTCTGTCCATTTTCTGGGACTATGGAGAGCTGTGAGGTTACATATTAGCACTGCAGATGGTACTGACAGCTATAAGCAGTCATTCAACACAAGGGCATTACAGACATGGTGTTTTCATAGTGTGCTTTTAACGTGTCAATAATAGGGCAGGAGGACGAATGTGGGAAGAGGAGTAGAGTGGGGAAAGGTACCACAGAGTAAGGCAGGGTAATGGGTGCAATAAGGGGTGTGGCTTTTATCCTTTTATCTCCCTTAGTCCCACAATCTAGAGCTTTGGCAAACACTTTGGTGAATTGGGCTTCAGAAGATCTTATCCAGGCATTAATTTAGGTAGATGTAGACAGATTTCTTATGTGCATGTCTGAGGTTTCCAAGAGTGTGTGTGTTCACTGAATGCTGTCTACAAGTGTCTAATGGATTTTATTACAGCACTAAACAGGGGGAGCAGGGGTGAAGCAGAGTTTCTTGAGTATAACACCCCCTCTCAGTAGAAAATGGCCTCACATCTTGCTGTTAACTAATCTTTCACAGAGCTAGTTGATCATCACCAGCTCCCCTACCACTCCTCCCAATTATAATGAAGCCAGTCTGTCCCTTCACTCTTTTTAGTTCCATGTTCAGCCTACATATAATGTGCCACATTCAGTACAATTTTTATTTGAAATGTTGAAATGTTGATTCAGTACCATTTTGAGATACTGAACTGCCTGCTTATTTTAATTTTGCAGTGAATTTATGTTGATTTATAAGGATTTTCTGAACAGTATCACATGTGCAGTCTTAAAGTAAAATAGAATCATTGTAATCCTCCTTAACATACACTCTTTGGTTTTACAGATCTTCCGTTCAGAGACAAAATGCGACCACAAGTGGAATATTTTAACAATCAGAATTACTGGAAGTTGAAGAAGAATCTCATAAAAGGCAAAGTCCTGTTTGAAGATCCACATTTCAAACCAACCCTACGCTCCCTTGCTCGACACAATTTTCCACAAGGCAAGATAGAGTGGAAGCGACCAAAGGTATGTGTCATTCATTTGGATGTTTTCAAGTCTTATGCCTCACTGTACACTAAAGCAGTAAAATCATCCTGACTCTTTATATACATAGTGAAGAAGGCTGGCAGGTCTGTGCATAGACAAGCATTAGTTGTTTCTGTTAATGTACTGCATCCTTAGTTCTACCTTTACACTATATATTTTATAGAAAAGGGACAGCTCACAGGGAAGTGGGCAGATGAAAGCACAGGAGTTTGGTGAACAAAAAAATTCTGTATACTGCTGGGGAGGGGATGTTTTCAGAATATTGCAGTTAGAACAACATTCTAATTCCATGCTCAAAGACCCTTCGAAAACAAGGAGGCATGAAATTGTTCTTGAAATGTCCTGCAGTTCTAGCTCTATACCCTGGTATGCAAGTGAAATGGGGAACTGCAGCTATATAATATCCCCCTGTATATGTATATGCATACATACATGGACTTGTATATGTGTGTGTGTGTGTGTGTGTGTGTGTGTGTGTGTGTGTATATATATATATATATATATATATATATATATATATATATATATATATATATATATATATATATATATATATATAAAATATATGGGTCTACTACGGTTGATTGAAAACTCACATCACTGAAAATGAAATTACTAGGACCACTTCACTGAAAGCTCACTTCACTGAAACCTCACTTGACTGAAACTCATTTCGTTGAAAGTATTATAAATGGCCTTTTCTCCACTGTAGTGCAATCCTGGAGTTGGTATATATAGTAAGAGGGTGTGGGGGGCACAGCCCCCCCACATTGGGGGTGTGTGGGGGTGAAGCCCCCCACATATGTTGGTTATATATTCTCTTCTGGAAACAGTTATTCATTGCACTTGTAAGTATCACTGTGTATAGTTTAAAATGTTTATAATATTGTGGGGGGCTACGCCCCCCCAAAACCCCCAAATGTGGGGGGCTGTGCCCCCCACAGCCCCCCTTACTTTATATGCTAACTCCAGGATCGCACTACAGTGGGGAAAAGGCCATTTATAATTTTCAACGAATTGAGTTTTAAGTGAAGTGAGCTTTCAATGAAGTGGTCCTAGTAATTTTATTTTCAGTGAAGTGAGTTTTCAATCAACCGTAGTAGACCCATATATATGTATGCATGTATGCATGTGTGTGTGCAGACACAGGTTTGAACATCTGTAGCATTACTGGGGTATTTCTGCTACAAAGAGTCAATCATCAGATAGGCTTGGGATAACACAGCCCTTTGTTTAACAGATAGCATGTTTGATTTAACATGGTGCCGCAGACCAACAAATGTCATGGCAAAGCATATTCAAGCAAAGCAAGTAGGATATATGATAGCGCTAGCTGACAGGAGTGAAAACACCGGTGCATCTCAAGTTGCTGGATGGAACTATGTAGGGAGATACCCTTCAAATTAATTTTAAACCTATGGCAGGACAGAAAAACTTAAAGAAATGTAGGATAAATGTTACAAAAACTGCCTGCTTTTGAATGTCTTCTTGGCTCTGTGGTGCAGAGGGATGAATCCATGATTGTGACCTATGTGATCTGAGACTGATTAGTGATTTGGCATTGAAAGAACCAGTGATCTGTCACAGACTGTGCTTAGGTAGGAGGTGCTCTGGATCTCTAGAATACGGGCACCTACTAGAGATGGGTTCACTTCAGAATCTCAAAAGTCATATGGTCAAGACCATATGATCGAGGTTTCAGAATATCAAAATTCTGAATGGAGATCTGCATACAGTGCGGAACAGGAGATTTCCCTTTTCCTTGCTGTAGTGTGATCTCGGAGTTGGTATATTTAAGTAGTGGGGGTGTGAGGGGTGCAGCGGGGCTTGCCCCCCTGCAGAAATGTTTTATCTGTTGTTGTTTTTTTTTTTGTTTGATTTCTTTCAGAATTTCGAACTTCTGAAACCTCGATCATATGGTCTCGACCATATGAATTTTGGTATTTCAGACGTTTGAGATTGTGAAGTGAATCTCTAGAGACAGAGAGGTAAATGGTATGCAGTGTATGGCCTATGGACATATATTTGGCTTTGCTATGTGTAGCATGCTGTTATATTTGTAGGCAAGCATGTCAACTGTTGGGGATGGGTTAGCGCCATTAAAAAGAAAAAAAAAACAGCAGATGGTGCTCTCTACCAATCAGCCCTTACTCAAGAGAGGAAAGAATGGGCCAACCAATCACATGCAGTGAAGGATAAGAAGAAGAATAAAAACCATGTTTATTAAAAGATTTTATACAATTACTCCAAAAAGCATGGTGCTGAAGCAAAACTTGTGCACACAGGCATAAGTGTTTCTGGCTATTATTAGCGTAAATGTGCCTCAGCCTGTGCAATTCCGTCACATCATTTATTTGGTAAGACTGCTATTCTGTATTTAAAGTGACTATATCCATAATTTCAAACTTAACAAAGGAGCAGCATGAGAGGTGACAGAACCACAACATGGGGGGAGGGGGTGCTCATGCAGTAAACAGAAGTAAAAAATGGACAAAGCACAGCAGAGCAACAAACAATGATACTTCGGAGCACTGCTGAGTATTACCACTATGTGATGCAATATTCGGGCAGAAAGAAGAGAGTGGAGGCACAGACAATGCTGCTGGGGGGGGGGGGGGGGCAGGCATTGCTGGCATCATAAAAATAAGGGCCAGTAACAAGAAATAGGCGGGACATGGGTACATAAACAACTTATGCTCAGGTACCTCTGTGTATTTGTTGACCAGGGAGCACTGATCTCAGTGAAGCATTTTCCGGCTCAGCCTCAAGATTTACATTGAGAAACAAAGGATAAATGTAATAAACTGTTACCCAGTAATAACACAGTCCTACATACAAACATGGTTGTAGAATTAATCAGTGCAAGGCTGACCACAGGTTGCTAAACTTCTGACAGGAGAACACAGACTCGAAAGGAATTTTTTCTGCATACTGAATATTGTACTCCACTATGAACTCTAGCAAAAAAATATTATATTTGTGCAACAATGTATTTTCCACAAAACTATAAAAACAAGTAGAGGCACAGTATTTTACAGTGAAACGTAGATCAAGAAGAGGAGCATAGTGAGGAAAGGAGTTCTAGAAGTAATATGCAAGAAAAGAAAATGTAGATACAATAACATTGGTTAAAGGAAGTAGAAGAACATTACGTGAGGAAAAGTTTAGGGGCTGAATTGTTGTGTCTATGAAGTCATTTGACATTGTTTTGTACTTATAATGTTCAGAAACAGCATAGAAGGGAGAGATGGGAGAGAGGGGTGGGGTAGCAATCTACATAAAGAAGGAGAAAAATGCAGCTCAGACACAGGAGGAATACCCCCACTGCACCCCTAATGCAAGCTCAGACACAGGAGGAATACCCCCACTGCATCCCTAATGCAAGCTCAGACACAGGAGGAATACCCCCACTGCATCCCTAATGCAAGCTCAGACACAGGAGGAATACCCCCACTGCATCCCTAATGCAAGCTCAGACACAGGAGGAATACCCCCATTGCATCCCTAATGCAAGCTCAGACACAGGAGGAATACCCCCACTGCATCCCTAATGCAAGCTCAGACACAGGAGGAATACCTCCACTGCACCCCTAATGCAAGCTCAGACACAGGATGAATACCCCCCACTGCACTCCTAATGCAAGCTCAGACACAGGAGGAATACCCCCACTGCACCCCTAATGCAAGCTCAGACACAGGAGGAATACCCCCACTGCACCCCTAATGCAGAGGCAAGAGACCGGGCACAATCAGAATGCATGGCAATCCTGCTGGCAGTTAAGGCTGAGGAGAGGGATTGCTGACAAACTGATACACTGTCACTGGCAGATATTACAGGTAAGCAGGATAAGAGATGGAGACAGAGGAAGGGAGTGGAGTGGGAAGAGAAGAACTCCTGGAAAATTTAAAGCTCTGGATTGAGAAGGTACAGGAGTTGACTGAGGCACTGAACCTTGTAGAATAATCTAAGTAGTGTATAACTGTCTCCAAGAGGACAAACATTTATGACATAGTTCTAAACAAAACCGAGAGAGTCATAACAGTGACTGTGACTGTGATTTAAAGAGAAGAAAACAAACAAAAGCCAAGGAAAAATCAAATAATGTTTGCTGATGAAATAGCTAAACCAGTGGTCAAGAAGGAACCATCCACAGTAATGCCATCATGTAATGTGGGTCCTGCTCTTTTACCAGTTACTGTTATTCACAACATCATAAGCACATTATCTTACGAGACTTGTTTAATTTCTTGCTAGAGTAAGGCTACATTACGTGTGCATTTAAGAAGTTACTTTGTTGTGACAGTATTTTGGAAGGAAATTCTTTCAGTTAATACCTACAGACCTATAAGCTTTAACTTCAGGAATTTGGAAACGTTTAAAACGTTGCATGGCTCAGTGTGTTTACAAAGTCCACAAGGCTGGTTCAGACTGAACTACCTTACAGAAAGGTAAATATACTTGGGTAACTAGACCTAACTCAACATGGCTTTCTATAGGGTAGTGCAGTTAGAACCAGCCTTGTGGACTTTGTAAACATCCACTACTGTTGTTCATTTAGAACTAACTAAGGTGTTTGATATTATCCCATTAAGTGAAAAATGGCCTAGTGCTGAACAGGCTCTTATATATTCAGGCAGCTAAATAACTGGCTAAACAAAAGGAAACTAAATTCAGGTACTAAGATATTTTTCTGTTTGGACATTGTTACACACACAGGCTCCTTATGGCTCCTTCCGGACCAGACTGTTACTGAGCTTTATGTTTTCAGTGCCGAACAGTACGTAACTGTTGTCTTTCAACTGCTAGCTAACTATGCACTTTGTTACTGCAGATGTATGACTTAGTGTTCATCTATTGCTATGGTAAATATCTATAATTTTCATTATTTGGATGTCTGTTGCACAACAAAACAATTGTGTGTGTGATGAGGCATGCATATCACTGTAATTCTTTCACCCCAAGGTTTATTTGGCAAATGAATCCTGGGGGTGCACTTTTCAGGATCTTGACTACTACATAAAGCATTCAGTAAAATAATTGCTTGTCATATTCTGTAGCTGCTATCCTTTCTCTGTTATACTAGGTCATACTTGGTAACTCAGTTCTGTACAGCTCTGCTTGCTGTCAGTTTCTAATGATATACTTCATAAATGATTTGCAGGAAATTGGCTTCAAACCTTACTTGTATGAAGTTGGGACCAGCTCTCGAGACCTGCATGAGAGCAACTATGGTAATTGCTGGTTTGTTGCTGCTGCATCATATTTAGCCACTAAGCCATTACTGTGGAAAAGGGTAAGTATAAAATTATTGCTATATTCTGAAGCATTACTAAGAGGAGGCAGATGTTTTTTCTACACAATTCTTGGCTTCTCTACAAAGGTTCATAGGTTGTTAATAGGCTAATGACAACTAGGGCTCTTACAAGCCAAGCTGCACACTCCAAACTATTTGGGTTCCAAGTATTATATGGGGAGGACCGTGAAAGTAGGCAGGTAGCTAAGGATTTGTAGGGGGACTGTTAGGATAATACTTTTCTTATTGACAGTCTCTGTCCATAAAGGACATGAGGGGGCCAGACAGGGAGTAAATTTATGATTTCCCATCCAGTTGTCAAGGTTTTGTTTGAATCAGGTCAGGGATAAACTATGATGTCAATTTTCATTTTATCCTCACATGTGAGTTTGGATCAGAGCCCCCGGATCTGACTCGGCTCTTGCAATAGCTCATGGCAACCAAAAAGCTCGAGCACCCTCCCTTACCCATAATGCCCATCTCCAAATCACCTCAGATGTCACTTGCAGCTTTGTGAGGACGTGGTCATTCCTGACAGCTCTTGAACAGTAAAGTTTTTTTTCTACACTTAATATTAACTTTCTTTCACAGTTTTGTCATATTTTTTGTCTACTGTCTGCTTTTAAGCTGTTTCTCTTTTCCGGGGTTTTAATTAAATTTTGTTCAGTAAAACTTTCTTCGTTATTTACCTACTTCCCCTTCCCACCCTCTCCTTTACTATCATTATATTTAAAAAAAGATAGTAGTATTAGAAATTTCTTCTGACTGTACTTTTTTAGTTGCTGTGTAGTTGTTGTTGTGTTGTCCTTCTTTTTTGCCTGGATAGTTGTGCTCTGCCTCACATTATGGCAGAAAAAGCAGACAAGCCGAATGGCTTCAAGAAATGTTCTAAGTGCAGTCACAAAATTCCACTAGGTGAGTCTCACAGTAGGTGTGTCTACTGCCTTGGTCCATCCCATCTTCAGGAGGACTGTGATATTTGCAAGGCATTTAACTATAGTTGAGCAGAGGAATACATTGATTATAAAAGGTATGATGCCCTCCTCATTTGGGAAGGCCATTCCTGGTGCAGACAAAAAGAAATCTGATTCTTCCTCTAAATCTGGATGCTCTAGCCCAGCTTCCTCTTTGTCCTCCAGAGGTTTGGACAGAGGAAGGAAAATACCTTTGTCGGCTCCAAAGATTTCAATGGAGCGGGCTCCAAAACTTTAAATGCTCGGATCCCATTACTTTGACGATTCCTCCATCAGATCTGGCAGCTGTGGATCTGAATCTCTGTGTCTAAGGATAGGCTGGATCCATCACTGTTGGAACCCATGGGAAGTCCATTTAAGTCAATTTTGCCCAGGAATCGGTACTCCCCCTTCCATAGATCCTGTACTATCCAGGCTTCCATCATCGTTTTTGGAGAGACCAGGATCACTGTCAGCATCCTTGACTTGCTCCACTAGAAGCCTTACAGAAGATGATGTGGAGAGGATGGTCAAGAAGATCCTCTGGAAGCAAGGCATTCAAGGCTCTCTATGGCTCCTACCCCCATGGGTCAGGAGTTCTGAACTTCGTCATCCACATTTCATGTTCCTCCTCCCACCGCCCTGGAAGTTTTGCGGTTGTCAGATCCAATTTGCCCAGTTCTATTGATGCCAGAGCTGGGGATCAATGCTTCTTCAGCTCTGACTCCTGCTCTGAGTTCCTCAGCTCAGTCGGAGATGAGGACCTCTTGAGTTAGTGGCAGTTCGGTTGGATCCGAGAGGGTGGGTTTGGCTCCAAAGTTTTCAGACCCTTCCCCCATCTTGGAGTTTTGGCTCGGATCAGCCTGGCCCTGACTTCATCCTTGAGACTGCTGTCACCTGAATTTGTGGGGACTAAGACCAGAGGACACTGTCTTTCAGGTTGAGGTTCTTTCATCTCTTGGGGACAGTCAGCTTTTGAGGCTCTGGAGAGAGCTATGTCTGCTTTAGCAGTTCAGACAGAGTCGGCCCCATCAGCTCTGCAGTCCTTTTCTTTGCAGACCTTGCCCCAAGTGTCTCGACCAGACATCCCACAGGGAAAACAGGTCCAGAAACTCCAGGCTACCCATCATGCTTTATAAGGAAACTGTTTGTATACTTAAATTTGAAACACTTTCCCCAAAGGGACTAAATAATGTGTGTAATTGGAGGGTTTTTCTTCAATGAGTGCTTTTGTATTATTGGTTTGTTTTTAATTGATTAATTGATATTGCTATAAAAGATGTATTTGTGTAATGTATTTTATCTTTTGAAGGCGGTAAGCCAAGGTGCTAAGATCAATTAAATCTTCTTTTGGTGACCTGCTTTGTTCTTTGGTGGTATTTTATCCTGAATTGTTCTTTTGGTGCTTGCATGGCTAGTGAGCCCAGTTTCCAGATACCACAGATGTTTAGAGCAGATGCCTCTAGTAATTCTCAAAGGACTATGGAGAATTTTGTTACTAGAGGGGGTGATGTCTCTGCTGAAATTTCTCCAGGAAATCAGGTGAGAGAGTCTGTTACTTCTCAATGGAAAGAACTTTTGGAAGAGGGTCCTAATGTCCGTATGAAGAATCCTTTCCCGGTTACTGGCCAGAGAAATGCGGAGGTATTACAACCAGAAATATGTGATTTGGTTAACAAGTTGGAGAGACTTCTCACTAAAGAAACTTCTTTGCAATGTAATTTACAATATTTGCAGAGATATGTGGAACTAGACATTACCCCGCAAGGTCTGAGAGTTTACAAAAACCCTTCTTTACCCTTTGATGTAACTAATGCTGAAGACAAAATATACGAGAAACGATAGTAAGCTGCGGCTCATAATTGTGTTTTGGAATGGGTAAAAATACGGATATAGAGAGATGTATTACTGCAGCGAAAGCTTAAGGAGGAGATTTCTTCTCTTTGTTCATCTCTTTCTGCACAATTGATGGCTTCCTGTTTTGAAAATATATTGAAAGAAACAAATGATAAACTGTCTGAACTTTCAAAAAAATGAATAGAACAGAAAACTAAGAAAATGAATCGTGACTTGAAAGACTATAATAATGGTACAGCTTTCTTTAGCAATACCAATAAGAAAAAGCATCAGAGGGGTGGGCATTCCCTAGGAAGGGGAAGCAGGAGACAACATGCTTCTTTTGTGTCTTATGCAAATAGTGACTCCAAATATGACGAAGAGTATGGAGAAAATACTTCTTTTCCAGCATTGCCTGATGCACAACAGCCTGAATATGTGGCAAATCGTTTTCAAAGTAATCAGGGGCCTTCCAACAATGATCGGAAAAGGGGTCGGTTTGAACAAAGTAGTAAACCACAGCAATGACAGAAGCGTAAACGATATTGACTTTTTTTCCTTTTTAACACACATTAGTGACAATATGTCTGACAAATGCATGAATTTAGTGCTAAATTTGTCAGGCTGTGATTTAAAGGGTAATGAAATAGCTGCTCTTAATTATGGTTTAAAGTTCATTCCTAGAGGTTTTATGTGGAAGCATGTTTTTAAGAGTGAAATGCTTTGTTTCATTAGAATACTGCATTTATTGGAATTTTTTTCTAAACAAAGTCAGAATGTTTGTGATGTTTATGAAATGTTGAGTATTGATTCAGATGTTAATTCAGAAGATGATGTTTACATTTCATGTGATTCTAGTTTGGATAGTGACATTAATGCATATTGTTTGCTAGACACAGCTAGAATAGAATGTAA
Source organism: Protopterus annectens (assembly GCF_019279795.1). Lineage (NCBI taxonomy): Eukaryota > Metazoa > Chordata > Ceratodontiformes > Protopteridae > Protopterus > Protopterus annectens. Next base: position 797,311,022 of record NC_056739.1, on the reverse strand, counting down.
AAGTGATTTTATACATCCATACACTAAATTGTAAGCAAAGCTGTCTTCACCAAAGACTTGCCTAGACAGTCAAGAGGAGAAGGTAAACACTTGCACCGCACCACACTCATCACATAGTCCCTCAAAACCTACACCACCAAAACACACACACAGAAGCACAAAACACACACATACATTCATTGAGGCTCTCAGTTCAAATTTGCCCAAACAACAGAGACCTCCAAAGCAGAAATGCAAGCAACGTCCACCTCCCCCAACACAACCCAAATGACACATAGCCCACATACTTTGTGTGCCACTCAACTACAGCCCATAAGGCATAACGTACCCAACACTCTAGTCATAGGTTACTCTATAGTCAGGCACACTGATGTTCCACTCACCAGGCTAAACAAGGAAAAAGTTACTGTCAGCTGCCTGTCAGGTGCCAGGATCCGCCACATAATGCACGCACTCAGATCACTCCACAACAAGTACAAATATGACTCTGTCATTGTCCATGTTGGTGTGAATGACCTGAGATGTACCTCCCTGGACTACATGAAAAGAGATATGGAGGAGCTCTATGAGCTTGTAGCCCAGGCCGGTATGACCCTAGCCCTGAGTAGCATCCTGCCATCACCCAGAATGACACCACGGTACAAGGACAAAATGATTGACTTTAACAATTGGCTAAGCTTCTGGTGTCATTCTAAGGGAATCCAGTATCTGTCTGCCTGGGATGACATGATTGACAGACCACGCTGCTTTGCCAGAGATGGTCTGCACCTGTCGCCTTTGGGATTCCGGATACTGGCAAAGGCTCTTGCCACCCCTATAGTGCCTTTTTTAGGCAAGGTTCAAATGACAAATTTACCACCGTAACAGGTACAAGCAAGCAAAATCTGAGGGTAATGCTACTCAGTGCTAGAAGTCTAAACCTCAAAATGCACTCACTCGAGGTACTCCTTAAAATGGAGAACATTGACATCTGTGCAGTGACAGAGACCTGGTTCAAAGCTCCAGAGAGCACCCCTGTATTACCAGGCTATAATTCATACCACACCTTTCGGCCACCAAACCCGGACCGAAACACTAAAGGTGGAGGCGTGTCCATATTCATTAAGGATATCCACACCTCCAAGCTAGTTGCTCAGCATAATGCATCCGAGATTATCCAAGTTCAACTAACTCTGGGCAAAACTGCAATCCAGATTGTAGCTTGCTACAGACCCCCCACCATGCCCCAGGAGTCCCACTCCTCTTTTCTTGATACACTGGAAAATATTAAGGTACAACCCAACACTCTAATAATGGGTGATTTCAACTATCATACCATTATCTGGAAAAACTACTCATGTACCAACTCTTTTGCTCAATGTTTACTGGAAATCATCAATTCCAACACCTTGGATCAACTTATCCACACCCCCACCAGGGGCAGCAATATCTTAGACCTGGTCATCACCAACATGGGTGACCTGTGTTCCACACCAGAGGTCAGCTCCTCGTTGGTCAGATCTGACCATAAGCTAATCACCCTAGACATCCGCATCCTGCCCCCACCCCCCATTAGGGAAACCACCATAAAAAATTTCTCCAAAGCCAACTTCACGCTTCTTAAGACAGAAGTGGCAAACTTCACGACACCCATGCAGACAGACAATAGAGGTACAACTGATGAATCCTACACAAATGCACTTTATAAGCACTTACACGAGTGCATGGATCGTGCTATCCCTAACAGAACCAAGATGCTATCCTCCAAAAAAAAAGGAAGCCAATCTGGTGGTCTTCTGCCATAAACAAACTCTACAACAGAAGAAAGAAACTGTTACAAAAAAGAGTAAAATCCCATGATTGGAGGAACTCCCTGGTCAGCCTCAGTAAGAAGATGAGATCCCTCATAAAATCCTCCAAAGCTAGTTATGAAAACAAAATTGCCACTGATTCTAAAGACAACCGCAAAGCATTCTATAACTATGTCAAGAATCTCAATGGCAACACTCAGATCTGCTCTGAGTTACAGCACAATGGCACTAAATATACAGAACCAACTGATATTGCCAACATCCTGGCAGATAGTTTCAGTGCTAGATTTACCCCCTCTCACCCCCTAAAGGGCCCATCTTTATACCAGAAGAATGCAAAGTTCCTGTAATCACGGCTGCACAGGTAAAAACCTCACCCTCCAAAGCCAAGACCACAGCATCCATGGGACCTGACAACATCGCAGGCTGCCTTCTACATGAACTATAGAATGAACTGGCACCCCACCTAAGTACCATGTTCAATCATAGCCTCACCTCAGGCTTTGTGCCCATTGAATGGTGCACCATGACAGTTATCCCACTCCACAAAGGGGGGGGGCCACAACAGACCCTGGGAACTACCGCCCCATTAGCCTGATGAGCCTCGTCTGCAAGGCCATGGAACGGATCATCATGGAACTCATAAACAAAGACATTGGAGATCTCCAAATTCTGGACCCCACACAGTTTGGGTTTGTAAAAGGCAGATCATGTCTCCTAAACCTGATAGACTTCTTTGAAGTAGTCACCAAAGCCATAGATGAGGGTAAGGTGGTTCGCACAGCCTATCTAGATCTCGCCAAAGTGTTCAACACCATCCTCCACTCTGGAATTATAGATAAACTCACTAAACTAGGTATAAATTCCTATGTCACAAGATGGGTTGCCAACTGGCTTACTGACAGAACCCACACTGTGAAAGTAGCAGACTCCAAATCAGACTTCAGACCAGTGACAAGTGGAGTACCACAGGGTTCAGTCCTGGGTCCTCTCCTGTTTGGTATCTACTTCTCTGAAGTACAGGCTAACACAGAAGGTCTTTGTCTAACTAAATTCTCAGATGACTGCAAACTAGGAGCCATAATCAAAACTCCTAATGATGTGGACATCCTACAAAAGGGCCTCACTGAGACAGATGCCTGGTGTCAAAGACGTGGTCTCAAGCTCAATGCCAAAAAGTGCATTGTCATCCCCTTTGGTAAAAACTCTGTATCCATGAACTACCACATAGGCGGTAGTCTACTTAACACCGAAAGTGTGATAAGATACCTTGGGACACAGGTGGACAGTAGTCTCTCCTTTGATAATCACATCGCCACAGTGGTCAGGAAATCCTTCTACATGGCACACCTCATCACAAAAGGTTTCTCATCCAGAAAAAAAGAGGTCATTGTTCCCCTCTACTCATCACTCATTAGACCCATTATAGAGTACAACACCCCTTTTGGTATGTACCTCACAAGACATCTACAACAACTGGAAAGGCCGCAAAAATACCTCACAAAGAGGATGACTGGCCTCAAACAGATGCCTTACGCAGACCGTCTCAAAAAACTCCAACTTTACTCCATCGTATATCGCCTACTCAGAGGCAATCTCTGCCTAACATACAAAGCTATGTCAAACCCAGAGCTGTTGGACATGCCCCACTTAAAGAAATCCCAATCCCTCTGAGCTACATGCTTTAGGGACCTAAACCTTGTCACCACAATAAACAGAACATGCTGGAGGGATAGATTCCTGTCCCAGAGACTTCCCATACTCTGGAACAGACTACCTATCTATGTCAAACAGAGCTCCTCATTAGCACTCTTCAAGAAAAATCTTGATGATTGGATGGGTAATAGGAAATTCACCACGGGGATCACTTCTGTGGTTCTGCTTGACAGGGGCACAGGAAAATAATTTTCTTGGTTGGCAAAAGCCAGGGTACCTTTTTGGCTAGGCTTGTATAGGCCCTAGGGCCAATAGCCTTGTACCTACCTATGAACCTATGAACCTATGATACTATTAGACATTATTCAGCAATAGTTAATTATGAAGTTGAAAAAGTATATAATAATTTTTTACAAAATAAAAATAAAATTGAATATAATATGTCTAAGGAGGAGTGGAAGGCTTTAATGACATTAAGTAAAAGAGAGGACCTGGTTATTAAACCAGCAGACAAGGGACATCAAGTAGTGGTTATGCATTATTTACAATATAAAAAAAAAATGTGTGAAGATAATTTGAATGATAGTGAAGTGGTTATGCATTATTTACAATATAAAAAAATTTGTGAAGATAATTTGAATGATAGTGATGTTCATGTTAGAACAGATCTTACACAATATAAGAAAGGTTTTAGATTGGGTTACTTTTCAAAACAAGATGTTGAAAAAAAGTTTGAATATAGCAATAGTGATTTAGCTAGATTCTATTGCCTTCCAAAAATACACACAAGAATGCCTGATCCTCCAGGATGACCTATTGTGGCTGCTACTAATTATTTTGCTCATAAGATTGGTATTTTATTGCATGGTTTGTTATTACATGAACTACAAAATGAACTGGCACCTCACCTAAGTGTCATGTTTAATCATAGCCTCACCTCAGGCTTCGTTCCCACTGAGTGGGCTACAGTTATCCAACTCCACAAGGGGGGATCCACCTTGGATCCTGGGAACTACTGCCCCATCAGTCTGATGAGTCTGATCTGCAAGGCCATGGAACGTATTATCACGGAACTTATAAACAAAGACATTGGCAACCTTCAAACACTGGACCCTACCCAGTTTGGGTTCATGAAGGGCCGATCTTGTCTCCTGAACCTGATTGACTTCTTCGAATCAGTCTCCAGAGCCATGGATGAGGTTAAGGAGGTCCACACAGCCTATCTGGACCTTGCCAAGGCCTTTGACACCATCCCCCACTCTGGAATCATAGATAGACTTACTAAGCTGGGCATTAATCCCTATGTCACTCGATGGGTTGCCAACTGGCTTACTGACAGAACCCACACTGTAAAAGTAGCCGACTGCAAATCCAGCTCCAGACAAGTGACAAGTGGAGTACCTCAGGGTTCAGTCCTGGGACCGCTTTTGTTTGGCATCTACTTCTCTGAAGTACAGGCCAATACTAAGAGACTCTGGCTAACAAAGTTCACAGATGACTGCAAATTGGGAGCCATTATTGAATCCCCAAATGATGTGGATACTCTACAAAAGGGCCTTACAGAAACAGATGCTTGGTGCCAGAGCCATGGGCTCAAGCTCAATGCCAAGAAATGTATAGTTATCCCCTTTGGGAAAAAAACATGTAACAGTGAATTACCACATAGGTGGCAGTACACTAAACACCGAAAGTGTGATAAGAGACTTAGAGACGCAGGTGGACAGTGGTCTCACCTTCGATAACCACATCACCACAACAGTCAAGAAATCCTTCTATGTGGCATACCTTATCACTGAGGGCTTTTTGTCCAGAAAAAAGGAGGTCATTGTCCCACTGAACTCATCCCTCATTAGACCCATTATAGAATACAATGCCCCGTTTGGTATGTACCTCTCAAGACATCTGCAACAACTGGAAAGGCTGCAGAAATACCTCACTAAAAGAATCACTGGCCTAAAAGCAGATACCCTATGCTGACTGCTTTAAAAAACTCCAGCTATACTCTGTCGCATATCGTCTACTCAGAGGCGATCTCTGCTTAACATACAAGGACATATCAAACCCAGAACTGTTGGACATGCTCCATTTAAAGAAATTCCAATCCCTCAGAGCCACATTCTCCAGGGATCTAAACCTTGTCATCACAATAAACAAAACATGCTGGAGGGATAGGTTCTTGACCCAGAGACTCCCCAGACTCTGGAATAGACTGCCCATACATGTCAAGCAGAGCGTCTCTTTGGCCCTCTTCAAAAGGAACCTTGACGATTGGATGGGAGAAAGGAAATTCACCCCGGGGATCACATCAGTCACCTTGCTAGACAGGGGTCCAGGGAAGTAAATAGTGTGGTTAGAAATAGCCAGAGAATTGTTATGGCTAGGCTTGTAGGCTTGTATAGGCCCTAGGGCCGATAGCCTAGTACCAACCTATGAACCTATGAACCTATAAAAACAGTTATGAAATTAGATTCTTATGTTAAAGATTCCTTTGATTTCCTTGAAAAAGTAAAAACTTTTGTATGGAAAGATAGTAATTACTGGTTAGTAATGGATGTCAAAAGATTGTATACAAATATCAGTCATTATTTAGGTTTAGAATTGGTTAAATATTTTTGGCGAGACAGCCCGTTGACAAATTATATACTCGAGCTGTTACAATTTTGTTTAGAACATAATTATTTTGAGTTTAATGGAGATATTTTCCATCAAATTAAGGGAACAGCGATGGGGGCATCTTTTGCCCCCATGTATGCTAATTTGTTCATGGGTCTGTTCGAGCAAAGATATGTAAATAAAATGGGATTCTTTAAGAAATATGTAGTGAAATATCTATGATTTATTGATGACTTGATTTTTATATGTGTCGGGGGAAAATCACAAGTGCAAAAATGTTTTTCAGATTTGCAGATTAATGGTTTTGGCATTGGTTTTGATGGTTTACAGGTGGGAAATAAAGTTGTTTACCTTGATATGCAGCTGGAAGGTATTGTCGGGCAAAAAATAACAACTAGAGTCCATAGAAAATTTCCCCAGATAAATCATGTTCTGAATGGCAACAGTTATCATCCTGAACGTTTAATAAAAGCATTGCCTTATGGAGAATTTCTTAGGATATATAGACTGAACAGTGATAAATCCCTTGTGTGGAAAGATTTGGAATTTGCTTGTGCCCAATTTTTGAGTAAAGGATATGAGTTGATTAATGTTGAAGCATCACTTAGAAAACTGTTTACACCTTCACAAGGGTGTGATGAAAATAGGAATAGAATGGTGCAAAATTTCAATCAATATAGTCAGTATAGAAATGATACTGCTAAGAAACAGATATTTTTTTGTCACCACATATAATATTAATACTAAAGAGATTTATGATGTAATCAGATATTGGGAGTTTCTAATTAGGGATAAAAAAATAGGTAATATTTTACCCAGTAAACCTTCTTTATCTCTAAAGAGAGGGAGAAGTATTATGGATTTATTGGTACGCAGCCACTTTAGTTGTCCTAGACAAGAGCTATATGTTAATGTTAGAAAGTTTGGCACTCAGCCATGTGGCGGTTTTTCAGTATGTTCTTTTGTTGCACCTTCCTTTCATTTTATTAATGGACTATAGTTTAGTCCCAGATTCAATGGTTCTTGTACCATGAAGGGTGTGGTGTATGCTTTGAGGTGTTCCTGCAACTTATCTTATATTGGTGAAACAAAAAGAATGTTTAGAATAAGGTTGCAGGAACACCTTAGGGATATCAAAAAACAAAAGGTGGAGAACCCTGTAGTACAGCATTATTTGCTGTGTCATAATGGGGATAGTAAGTGTTTAACTGCTACAATACTGGAAGTAGTTGTTGGTAGCGATGATAGGCAAGTTAAAAAAAAGACTGCTTTATAAGGAAACTGTTTGTATACTTAAATTTGAAACACTTTCCCCTAAGGGACAAAATAATGAGTCTAATTGGAGGGTTTTTCTTCAATGAGTGCTTTTTTCTTATTGGTTTGTTTTTAATTGATTAATTGATATTGCAATATAAGATGTATTTGTGTAATGTATTTTATCTCTTGAAGGCGGTAAGCTGAGGCGCTAAGATTGATTAAATCTTCTTTTGGTGACCTGCTTTGTTCTTTGGTGGTATTTTATCCTGAATTGTTCTTTTGTTGTTTACATACCCATCAGGGTTCCCCCGCCTCTTCCTTCTCTGATACCTCCTCGGAACTCCCCATGGAGGAGGTTCCTCAGAAGAGGAGGTGCAAGAGGAAGCACCTGGACTCCATGGTGGAGTCCATCACTGAAGACGCTGACCTCAATGAAGGTGAGGGATCCCCTCATTCACCCCCTGATGATATTTCCTTCGGGGACATCCATGAGATCTTGAAGCATAGGGGTGCCTGGAATCCAGCAATCCCTCATTTGAGGAGTCTGTGCAAATGGCAGCTTTTGGATCCCACCCATCTACCTCCTGGGTGACCCTGCCGGCCGATGAGCTCATTGAGTTGATCTCTCAGTGGGTGTGGGAGGCTCCAGACTCCATTGAACCAGACCCCTGAAGACCAAATAAAATAATAGCACAGCCATAAAGACAGAACTTGCTGAGGCAAGTTCTACTATCCATCCTCCTAATAAGGATTCCAGGATGTTGGGTAGATGTGGGAAGCATGTGTCTTCTTCAGTGACCTTTGCCCTGAAGTCCCTCATTTTACTAGACTGCTGAGGGGTCTGATCAAGGAGCTCACGGATAACCTCTTAGGAGCTGTATCTCAAGAGGTACAGGCTTCAGTTACCTCACAGATGGCCAGCCTACATTCCATTGTAAACACCTCCATGAGGCTTATTTCGCATGCAGCCGAAGGGGTGAGTAGAGCTGTGGGTTCAGGTATCTCTATGAGGAGGCAGGCCTGGATGTGCTTGTGTGACTTTGCTGAGCCCTTTAAATCCTTGTTGGCCAGTGCACTGTTTGACGGCACTTCCCGGTTTAGCTCAAAGGTTAGAGATACGTTGTCCAGGTGTGAGAAAGATGGGAAGTCCCTTTCTGATGTAGACATTTGTTTTTCCACTCCCCAGAGACCATATTCAAAAAAATCAGAGGAGTAGTGGAAAAATGTAGTTTAGAAAATCTCAGGAGTCTTTTCCTCAAGCACATGGTGAAAGCCCCCCCCCCCCCAAGGCAGAGGAGGGAGCAATGATGGAAAATGCCAGCATAATCAACGGTCCAGAGACACATTCTTTAAAAGACCTTTCGGAGGCTCGATTGTTCTTCTGTGGAGGCAATCAGGGGTCGACTATCCCTGCACTGGAGAGCCTGGCTGAAAATAACAGATGACAAATGGGTGCAGAGGATAATGTCCAGAGGATGCTATATACCCTTTTCCCGTCCACTGCTCCAAAACAAAAACACCCGGATGTTCCACCCAATCAAAGAGAGCAAGCAGCCATACAGTTACAAAAGCTGCTAGACAAAAGCGTCATCCAAGTAGTCCCACCAGACCAGAGAAGATCCAGTACTTAGTCAAGGTTCTTCTTGGTACTGAAAAAGACAGGAGACAGTAGATCAATACTGGATCTCAGCAGATTAAATAAATCAATTCAAGGGAGCAAGTTCCGGATGGTCATGGTTCAGTCCATCCTCCTATTCTTGGGAAAGGACAATTGGATGTGACCTATAGACCTTCAGGAGGCATACTACCATAGGCAATCCAGAAGTCATTTGTGCTTCCGGCTGGGAGACAGTCACTACCAGTTCGGAGTACTGCCATTTGACCTCACTACAGCCCCCAGTGTGTTCACCAAATGTATGGCAGTTGTAGTGGCTCACTTGAGACAGCAAGGATTACGGGTGTTTCCATATCTAGATGATTGGTTCATTACCGCACCGGCCATGCATCTACTTCTAGAAGCAAGAGACATGGTTCTTCAAACTTGTTCATCATTAGGTATTGCAGCGAATTACCAAAAGTCAAACCTACCCACCTTTCAATAATTGGACTTCATAGGAGCAAACATAAACACAATCGAGATGGTAGTATGTCTTCTGTCATCGAGTGTTGGCCATAAGAGATCAGGTCAAAAAACTGCTACACATTTCAAGGGTATCTGCTCAAACAGTACTTCAGACTTTGGGTTCCATGGCAGTAGCAATAATAATGGTTCCATTAGCGAGATTCCACATGAGAGTTTTACAGTGGCTTATGGCAGTACAGTCATTCATCCTTCATCAACCTATGTCAGCCACGATAAGAATTACAAACACTTGCAAGAAGGATCTGTCATGGTGGATTCACTCAGAACAGCTTATTCAAAGTCATTCCTTTATCCTCCTGCTCCCAAAGGCTACAGTGACAATGGACGCTTCCCAGATAGGGTGGGGGCATTATCTGGGAAAAACAGTCCAAGGCACATGGTCTACTCAGGAGGCCAAGTCGTACATAAATGTGCTGGAGATGAAAGCAGTGTTACTAGCATTGCAAGCCTTTCAGAATGCTCTCCCTTGTGGGACAATTGCGATTTAATTGGACAACATGCCCGTAGTCTGGTACATCAGCAAGCAAGGGGGCAACCAGGTTATATACCTTATGTTGAGAGACACTCACAGCATGTTAGTGGGTGATCTCGTCCAACTGCTTTCTGGTAGCAACACACATTCCAGGAAGGTTGAGCATGATAGCAGACAAGTTGGGGAGGTCTGTCATTATGGCTCATGAGTGGTCCCTCAATCAGAAAGCGGCGGAAGACATATTCTGCAAGTGGGGCCAGCCTTGGTGCAATCTTTTTGTGTCCCCTCTGAACAACAAATGCAGCAGCTACTTTGCCCTGATCCCCCCAAGATGGGAGCCCCCAAGGGATTCTCTCACGATTGGCTTCCCAGTCTGTTATATGCCTTTCCTCCAACTCCATTAATCCCCAAATTTCTTCAGAAAGTGAACAGGTTGAAGAGGAAAAGTAATCCTCATTGCCCCATATTAGCCTTGACAAATCAGGTTTCCCTTTTTGTGGCCTCACCTATAGAAGAAACCTTGGATTTTGGATACAATTCAAGACTTCCTGTCACATATGACAGGAATGCCTCATCCAAACATGTAAAGCTTTCTTGAGGGGAGCCCTTTTACTCAAGCCCACTTATAAAGATCCTTCACCACCTTGGGACTTAAATTTGGTACTACAGAAAATTATACAGCCCCCCTTTGAACCAGCAGCTACCTGTCAACTTAAATTTCTCTCTTGGTAAACCATATTCTTGGTAGCCATCACGTCTGCAAGGAGAATTTCTGAAATTCGGGCCTTGTCAATCCCATCCATCATATTTAGTCTTTCACAAAGACAGGGTCACTTTGTGTACTAATCTTTCATTCTTACCAAAGATAGTTTCAGAGAATATTATCAACCAATCCTTTAATCTGCCAGTTTTCTTCCCAAACCTCACCAGTAAAGGGGAATGCTTGTTACATTTACTAGATGTACATAGACAACTACGTTTTTACTTCCATAGAACAAAAGACATAAGAAAACAGGCAATTTGTCTCCTCAAAAAATAGACTGGGCCTTCCAGTGACCAAAGTGACTTTAGCTAAATGGATTATGGACTGCATATTTTATATTTAGCTATCAAAACCTGTTCAAGCTCACTCCACTAGAGTACTGGTCACCTCTTCAGTGTTTCAGTCTAGAATGTCCATGGATGAAATTTGTGCAGCAGCAACCTGGGCTACCCATCATACCTTCATTACTCATTACAAGCTAGATTTGATCTCTAGGGGTATGGACTCCTTTGGTTCAATGGTTCTGAAAAATATCCTCCCATGAGGCCACCTAGGACAAAAGTAGCTGGGGACACTGTCCCACATGTGAGGATAAAATGAAAATTGACAACATCAGATAAAATAGCTATGTACTCACCATAACGTTATGTGTTGTCTACTTTCATTTTTCCTCACAAACCCACCCACCATTCCCCTGTCCCTTTTTTTTTTTGGCTTCTAGATGAGCAAGTTGATCTAAATTTGTTTATTGGCCATTGAGAAAGCCAAAAATGGATTTACCCTTATTTGATGTAATTTCCTAATCTATTAATATGATGTAGTCGTTCTCATTCTAATTCATATATGAATCTTGGATCCGATCCTCGGATCCAACTCAGCTGCCTCCTAAAGACTTCAGCTCCCAGGCTGAAGCTCCTCCTCTACCAACAATCCCTTGTACTAAGCACAGCTTCCTCAGATCTCGTTTGCCGATGTGCTTTCCTGTGCTCAAGCAGCTAATTTAAATCTTTTGCATGAAAAGTGTGAATTTTCAACCTCTTCTGTTTTAATATATCCTCTGGCCTTTCTTATTTCTCCCACCCACTAGATTCCCACTGGTGTTAGGGCTTTCCTTCTACTTAGGTTTTCCTCTTCTTACAGCTGTTGTAGTTAATCTAGTTTATAGTTATAGTGTTAAGGCTTTCTCTTATAGTTATTATAGTTGTTAGAGTTTTTCTAGTGGTTTAGCTTTACAGTGATTATATTTGTCTGGTAGTTTCTTGTTGTTTCTGACTAGTTACTAGTCAGTTATGGATAAGTCTTCTGGCTTTAAGAGATGTTCAAAGGGCAGTCACAAAATTCCAAACTCTGATTCCCATGACAAATGTGTATACTGTTTAGGTGCAGCTCACTTGCAGTCAAAGTGTTCCATTTGTGAGGGGTTCAGTCCCAGAGTGATTTCCAATAGGGGAAACAAATTGATTCTAAAGGGGATTCTTCCTCTGTCTTCTGTTTCTTCTCCAGAGGCTCATCCCTTTGAGCATACTATGTCAAGTTCCATTTGAGAACCTAAGAAGTGCCTTCACAAGCACCCCAGGCTGTTATCGGAACCGCCTGCTAAACTTCTGAAGTCCTTGGATTCTTCTGCTCTAAGACCAGGTTTTGGCTCCAGCATCCTCTCTGATCTGGCTGGGCCTTCACTGAAGACTTTATTGGTTCTTTCGGTTCCATCTTCATCTGGATCCATAACTATCTCATTACCCTCAGATTCTACTTGACCCTCGGATCCGAGGAGGTTGGATCAGATGATATGCTCCCCACTACCTGCCATCCTAACTTTGGAGCCTGGCTCTTTGTCTCTGTGAACTGGGAACCAGTCACCTGTTTCATTGATCCGGTCAGTCTCCCCCATGGTACCTACCAAGATTCTTCAGACTGCATTAATCCCATTCTTCAACTGTAGCTTCCTCCAGATCCTCCAGATGTCTTTCAGAACATGATGTGGACAGGATGTTGAGGAAGATTATCAGGGTGCAGATGGTGCAGATCTAGAAGGGGGATCTCTCAGCTCTGTTCCCTATTGGATCCGTGAGCACTCAGATCAATATAAACTTTCCTTCTCTGATTCAACCCTCTGTTTTGGAGCCTCAGGACCTTAGCCACCCAACAGAATCGGTATCGGAGTCAAGGACTTTCATTTCTATCAGTCTGACAGTTGCTCTGACCACCTCTTTTCCAAGATCTTCTGATCAGAGTGGGTCCCGGATCTGGGATGTCGAGGTCAGATCTGGGGGTGGAGGCTCTGCTCCAATGTTATCAGAGCTATCTCTTCCCCTTGGTGCTTTGGCTTTTGACAGCACAGGTCCAATCCATTCTGGGAGAGGTAGAACCAAGGCCTTTGTTCTGTCTTCTTTAAGGGTTTTGGCCCAGATGGAGGATAGCAGGGGCTCTACAGGTCCATTGGCCTTCCAGATCACTGAAAAGGCCTTCTCTGCAGACAGATATCTGATCTCTTTGGCAACTGTTCTGCCCCATTGCCCTTCTTTGGATCTGGGAACCAGGCCCACCATTTATCTCCAGGGTCAGATTGTCTCGAGGAGCCTCTGGCATCTCACACCTGAGGTGACCCCCACTTCTTCCAGTACCTCCCCTAACATCCCATGAAGAAGGTGCCTCAGAAGAGGATGTGTAAAAGAAGGCACATAGATTCCCCTACAGAGTCTTTAACAGAAAATACGGACTTCGATAAAGGAGAGGGATCTCCAAAATCTTCAGCAGAGGACATCTCCTTTGCAGACATTTTGGAAATTATGAAGCAAAGCGTTGCCTGGTCATCCCAAGATCTCACTTCTGAGGAGTTTGCATTTCTGGAGGCCTTCAGGGTGGGCCCATCTACATCTTGGGTGACCGCCCCGTAATACCCCCTAATTAATTTGGTAGCATGGCAAGCTTGGAAGGAGCCAGACACCATAGACCCTGTGCCCAAATGACCTGATAAGATCCTTTCCCCACCTTCAGATTGTTCCTTTTGGTCTTAGGGTATCCCAGTTGATGCCATTGTAGTAGCAGCTGCCACTAAGAGAGAGTTATCCGAACAGAGCTCTACATCTATCCACCGAAGAAGGAGTCTCAAGCAATGGACAGGTTTGGTAAGTGTATCTATGCTTCAGCCACTTTCACACTGAGAGCACTTAGCTATGTCACATTTTACTCACCTACAGAGAGACCTAGTCAAGGAGCTGTCTGGCTCACTGGCAGAGACCATGCCAACTGAGGAATTTGGAAAGATTTCTCCAAAGCTGGCCACTCTTTTTTCTCTCGCCAATTTGTTTATGAGGCTCATCTCTCACTCGGGGAGGATACCTCACACATTGCTGTGCACAGACATGCCTGGATGAGGCTTTGTGATTTCACTGAAACCTTTAAGGTGTTTTTTGTCAATGCTTTCTTTGATGGGTCCTCCTTATTCGGACCACTGGTTAGAGACACCCTGACCTGCAGTGAGAAGGAAGATAAGACCTTATTTGCCATAGGTATCAAATTCTCCGTCCCTCAATAGACCTATTCCAGGAATCAGTGAGGGGCCAAGAAAATTTAATTCCATAAGTCCCCTCCAGAGGCCAAGGAGGGGACTTTAATGGGAGATGCCACCCTTGAGGCAGAGGGGGCCCGCAAAACTAGGTCTTCAAGGAAACTTTTTCTGACAAGCCCTATCAGCGCTCCTGAAGCATTGCCTGGCTGCTCTGCCCTGGAGGCAGTCGGGAGCCATATTTCTCTGCACTCAAATGCCTGGGCCCAATTAACAAGAAATGTTTGGGTGCAAAGCGTTATATCCAGAGGCTTCTACATCCCTTTTTCCTTTACACTCTCAAGAATATGCAAGGCACTCTCCCAGTCAGAGGGAGTCAGCAGTCTTAGAAATTCATAAGTTACTGCAAAAAAGAGTAATCCAAGAGGTCCCAACCAAACTTACTCCCATTTCTTTTTATGGCAAAGAAAACCAGGGACCTAAGGCCAATTTTGGACCTCAGCAAACTTAACCTGTATGTCAAGAAAACAACGTTTTATATGGTTATGGTTCAGTTCATCCATCCTTCCATTGTTAAGGAAGGACAATTGGATGTGCTCGGTGGACTTAAAGGACACATACTATCACATAAAAATTGACAGGTGCTCCAGATGTCATCTGCACTTCAGGCTAGGAGCCAGCTGCACCCCAGGGTGTTTACCAAATGTGTGGCAGTGGTTGCAGCTCATCTCAGATTGCTGGGTTTTTGGGTATTCCCTTATCTAGATGACTGGCTCCTAACCGCCCAACCAAGCAACAACTATCCCATGCCACGGATTACCTGTTCCAGATCTCAGATCTCCTTGGTATTACCATAAATCTGGACAAGTCACAACCAATCCTTGGAGTTTATCAGAACTCAGTTGTTACCCAAATAGCATCATTGCCTCTGCATCGAATAGTCACCTTGAGGAACCAAGTCCAAACTTTACTACCTCTTCCTTCTCCCACTGCCAGGCTTATTCTTTAAGCTCTTGGTTCTATGGTGGCTGCCATAGTATTAGTTCCTCAGGCAAAATTCCATATGCATGTTCTCCAGTGGGCTTTAGCTATTTCACCAGTCTCTATCTGTTCCTATCAAACTGACAAATGTTTGCAATATCCACCTGGAATAGTGGATTCATTCTGACCTCGTAGTCCTCAGACCTTTCACACTTCCCTCACCCACAGCCACAGTGACCATGGGTGCTTCCCAGTTAGGGTGGGTGGGGCATTTCAAGAAGAAGATGGTTCAAGGCACATGCACTCCAGTAGAGACCAAACTGCATATCAATGTTCTAGAGATGAGAGTGGCCCTTCTCTCGTTGCAGGCTTTCATGATGTTCTTCCTCTGGGCACTACTGCAGTTCACACAGACAACGTGCCGGTAGTCTGGTACATCAATAAGCAAAGAGGAACCCTTTCTTATCCCCTTTGCAGAGTGGCCATGAAGGTTTGGGAATGGACGATCTCTTCACACTGCTTTCTCACTGAAACTCATATACCAGGGAAATCTAATGTGGTGGACATACTCAGTAGGTCTATTCTGATGCCCCATGAATGGTCCCTCAAGCAGGTAGCAGTGAAACAGATTTTTGGCCATTGGGGTCATCCTTGCTGCAACCCTTTCACTTCTCCTCACAACTACAAGTGCAGCAAGTACTTCTCGTTGATCCCCCCCCCCCACTAGGGAGATTCTGAGGGATGCTCTAGTTCACAATTGGCCCTCTGGTCTCCTCTATGCTTACCCTCCTCTACTGCTGATACCAAAATTTCTTCAGAAAGCCCAACAGTTGAAGAGCAATGTAATCTTCATTGCCCCTTACTGGTCTCATCAGATTTTTGTTTCCCTTCCTTTGGCCTCACCTGAAGTATCCTTCTTGGATACTGGAGCCCAACCAGAATCACCTCACCCATTCATCCCTGGGACGCCATCAAGATCTGCCCACTGTCATACTGACCACTCAGTTTCTTCAATTCCAGTGATTGTTGAAAGGTCCAGGCTTTCTTCCCAGTCAAGAATAATGTCTTAGCCTCTCGGAAGGCTTCCACCAAGGATGTTTACAAAAGTAAGTTTCTTTTGGGCCACTAAAGAGAACATTGACCCTTTTTTCAGCTTCTATCCCTACTATCCTCTCTTTCCTAGCATCCGTGTTCAAAGAGGGATCCAGTTTTGCCAGGATCCAGCTTCAACTGGCAGCCATATCCAATTTCCATTCTGGGCTATCTTCAGGATCTGTAGCCTCTTTGAAGTTATGTAGAGCTTTCATGAAGACGGCCTTCCTTCTTAGATCTTCTGTTAAAGACCCCACTCCTCCTTGGGATCTCTGCCTAATTCTGCAAGGTCTGACTCAAAAACATTTTGAACCAGCTAGTGATTGTGACATAAAATTCTTAACCTGAAAAACTGTCTTTCTAATTGCTATATTACCTCAGTGAGAAGAATTTCAGAATTACAGACACTCTCTTCTAAACCTACTTAAATTTTTTTCCACAAAGATAGTGTTTCCCTACATACTAATCCATCTTTTATGCCTAAAGTGGCTACTGAGTCCAACATTAATCAGACCATACAGTTACCAGTTTTCTTCCCCAATTTCTCCAATAAAGGGGAGTACATGTTGCATTTACTAGACGTCCATAGACAATTGCATTTCTATGTTTACAGGACTAGACAGTTCAGGAAATCAGATCAGCTTTTTCTGTCCTTTTTACCTAATCATTGGGGCATGCAGTAACAAAAGTAACTCTCACAAAGTGGATTACAAGTTGCATTTCTCTAATATAAGACAAAAACAATTTGAAGCTAGCTGCCCCACCTAAAACCCATTTAACTAGATCTGTAGACACATCTTCTGCCTTTTCTTCTAGAGTTTCATTTGATGATATCTGTGCAACAGCCACTTGAGTCACAAATATATGAGATTTTGACTCATTACAAATTGGACACTGTATGGACTGCGGTGTTGGTGCTGCGGTAGCATTGTCGCCTCACAGTTAGACGTTGCCCGTTCAATTCTCAGTTAGAGCGTCTTCTGTGTGGCGACATGCGTGAATGGGCATTCCTCCATTGAAGGTTGTGCATTAGGCCCGGCAAGCCAGCACGTAAAAAAAACCTACTGCCAATCATTAGCAGACCGGAGTTCCGCTGTGGCGACCCCTAACCGGGAAAAGCCAAAAGACACAAACAAACAAACAAACTGGACACTGTATCCAGAAGCAGGGCTTCCTTTGGCTTGGCAGTGCCCCAGCATATTCCTTCCTTCAGGCCACCCAGGAGATAATGTAGCTGTGGACTCTGACCCATACGTGAATCAGAACGAGAAAGACAACATCAGTTTTTTAAGTTATGTACTAATAATAACTTAAGGAGATAAAATGACTTGCCACCATGGGTATCTTGTAAACAAACTTCAACCTTTAATGATAAAATGGTACAAAACACTTAAAACAAGAAATGAGTAGCAAGAAAGGATTAGTGCTGTTGGCCATAGCCTTCTTCAGATCCTAATTTGTTTAGACCAATCATCTTCCTTATGAATAAAACATAGCCAATCATTGGAATCAACAGTCTTCATTGAAGACAGAAATAGCTAATCATTTTGTCAAATAACAGGTTTGCACATTCATTTCATTTAGACCAATCAAAACATCTTTATATGCAAGCCAATCAAAAAACACTTAAGCACACATCTCTAAGGCCATCCAGTAATTAAAAAAAATACAATTAGATTAAACAATTCCATTTCACTGTTACTAGTTGACAAGATAGGTTAAATATTACCAAGCAATCATCTACTTCAAAAGGAAAAACTAACAATCATATTCACAGAAGACAATCTCATTGTTTGCTTAATTCATAAACATAAAAAACAACTAAAAGGCTAAGCCTATGTCAGCCAATCACATCCTTAAAATGTGAAAATTCGCCAATCAAAACTCAGACAGCAAACTCATTTCGTAAGCCATTCATGGCTATGAAAATGCTGCAATATCAAAATAATTATTAAGAGGCTAATAATAGTCTGTTGGAAGTAAACTTGTTTTACAATCCACTTCACTAGGAACAATTGTTTAAACTGATTGCATTCGTTTTTGAAAGCAGCTAAGTTGGTTATAGTGATATGCTAAAAAATTGATCCAGATGGAAATGGAGATATCTCCTGGACTGCCTCTGTATCTTGATATGGTAGTAGGTGTCCTGGAGATCTCTCGAGCGCATCCAGTCATCCTTCCTCAGAACAGGTAAACTGGACTAAACTGTCACCATCAGGAACTTTGTCTGTTTTACAAATTGGTTGAGGTGGTTTAAGTCCTGAATGGGCCTGAGGTCCCTAGTCTTATTCAGAACCAAAAATAACCTCAGATAGACTCCAGATCCTCAGTAGTCTGGTGGTGTGGCCTGGATGGCTTGTTTTTCTATCACTTTTGCTACCTGTGCTGCTTCCAGTTCCCTCAGACTGGGTGGAATGTCAGGGATTCTATTCTCTTTTTTGGAGAGAAACAAGGGGAATACCATATCCTCTACTGATTATCTTGTGCACCTACAAATCTTGTGTGATGGCTAGCCAGCCATGAGGGTGCAGGGACAAGTGTCTCCTGACTACCTCCTAAGCGCAGCAGTCAGGCAATTATTCAGAAGTGCTGAAATGACTTCTTGGTAAAGGAACCTCAAAACCCTCGATACTGGGTCTATCCTGTAGTATGGGAGAAGGGAGCAATGGAGTGGCTGGCTCTGTAGAGAAATGGCAAGGTGGAGATGATGAACGGATCCTTGACTGTTCCCCTGTGGAAGGTTCTGAAAGTCTCTGGGTCTTCCGTGGCAGCCCTAACAGATTCAGAGATCTCTTTTGGGATTTTTCATTTTGCTTTTCTTTTTCCCCTTTTTCTCTTTACTTCTTCTTTCCTCCTTTTCTTTTTCTTCTTGACTTATCTGACTTTTTGTAGTAGGAAATGCAGAATTAGACACAGAAATGGTTGGATCTGTAGCTTGGACAGGGAGAAGACCCTTGAGGACAATCTTGAGCCTTAGCCCCTAAGGAGGTGCAGGAATTGCATTCAACATCTAAGTGGTCCAGATACTAAACAGACAGAATGTAAGGGTCCTCTGGGGTCATTTTGTGCCTGCAGGCACTACATTTTTTAAAATCAGAGGCCTCGTTAGCCATACTCTAATGATAAAATCCATTAACAACAACAGCAAAAAAACAATTAGCCAGCTACAATAAGGCAAGACGGTGACTAATAATACCCGAGAGACCAAAATGTTTCCTAAATGTAATAAAAATATAAGTATTATTATACTTGTTTGACTTTTATTTGAAGGGGAGAAAGGCAGGAAGAGAGAAAAAGTTACAAGGTTTAATAGAAAAATATCAACTTAACTACATTAAACAAAGGGAAAAACCTAACAGAAGAAACAAGCAACTGATAAAGGAAGGAAGAATATACTTATCCAAATAATTGAGCACTGAGCTTTCACAATCACGTCTTGACCAAACAGACTGCAAACAAGATTTAAGGTAATCTTGGAACAAAACGGAATTAAGGGTAGGGGAAGAGCCTGAGCCCTGGATTCAGGAGCTTGAAAAAAGGTGACAAAGTCAGTTCTAAGTCATCTGCTAAGTCAGATGGAAAATATGACATTGAATCTAAAGCTATTAGAAGTTTTATTAAGGTAAGTACGTGTAGTTACCTTGCTGACTAGAACTTCAGCCATTGTTCTGTTGCATTTGTGGGATTTCAGGTAACATTACAGCTCAAGTGTGTACAAGAGGAAAAAGTAACTGAGAAATAAGCTCTTGTGAAATAAATTGCCCTTCAAAGTCAAAGTAATACAGGGTGCTGAAGGAAAATCTGGTGTCTAAGAAATCTACATCTCAGACTCCAATCTGTGTTTTTATTTGCAAAACTAATATTAAGGAAGCCATTTACCCTTTTTAATTAATATTTTTCCCTAAATTCAGGTTATATTAGATTACTCTAAGCAGGAGTGGAACCATAAAAATCCTGAACAATATGCAGGGATTTTCCATTTCCGTTTCTGGAAGTTTGACAGATGGATTGATGTGTGCATCGATGATCGACTGCCTACAGTGAACAGCCAACTGATATACTGCCAGTCAAGCAATGTCAACGAATTCTGGTGTGCACTGCTTGAAAAAGCATATGCCAAGTAAGAACCTTGATAAATACATTAATTTTG
Organism: Protopterus annectens; assembly: GCF_019279795.1. Classification (NCBI taxonomy): domain Eukaryota; kingdom Metazoa; phylum Chordata; order Ceratodontiformes; family Protopteridae; genus Protopterus; species Protopterus annectens. The sequence continues at coordinate 797,290,597 of NC_056739.1, read as the reverse complement.
TAAAACTTTCAGTCTGAGTGTCTTTCTGTCTCAAAACTAAGTTCATTACACATTATATTGCATGCTTTCATCTCATTCTTCAGCCATGAACAGTTTGCTTGATCCAAGTGATTTTTACAGAAATCTGCACCATATACTGTTCGCATTGTAGCTGTAACAGTCCTGCATGACAGCCTCTTCCAACCCCCCCCCCCCCGAACAATGACAGCATCCCTAAAATGCATCCTGAATATAGTGGAGATGTGCTCACATCCAAATGTTCACATCAGTTAACCATATGTGCCATCCTCAGAACATTTGGTGCACACTAGCCAGATTTCCTTGGCACATCCATCCAGGAGCCATAGCAAATCATATGGCACTTTACATACTCTGATATACCCATTCAGACATTAGTTATCCTCTTGTTACATGCTACAGTCCTGTAATAACTGAAACATTGCATTTTCTTCAGGTAAAAGTTCCACTGCATATTGCTGTTTCTTGATTTGAAACTCTTGAAGTTAGTTTGAATGATGATTTATTATACTGTATGCCATTCTGTATTCATACTTTTTACTGAAGTGATTCACCCAGAGATATCATTGTCCAGATCGGTTATTTTATCATCTCCCTTAGGTGTTTCTTTCAGGAAAATATTTTTCCTTTTTTTCATCTACCACCTCCTTTACATCATGCATTCTAGCAGGTCATTACCTCAGCACAGACTAATTTTGGGAAATAAACAGAAAATAAACTGTATTACAGTGAAAGGGTACAATAAAGTACAGTTGCATATGTAAATTCACCATAATAGTAAATGCTCAGATGATCACTGCTGCAGTGCCATTAGTATGCAGGCGATATACTGCATAGGGTAGAACAGCTGGCCAGCTTCCATACCTTCAGGGTACCTTTCATGGGCCTAAACCTTCAGTCAACTCAAGCTAACTAAAAAAAAACAGATTTGTGTGTCAAGCCCTTCAGAGCTTTCATGCCAACAGACAAAGGGAGCCTGAGCCCTGAAAGTGCAATCCTACAAACAGCAAAAAATAAATGTACACACCCTGGTAATTAACAATACATAAAAAGGGGTGGAGGAGTGAAGGTAAATTTACTTACACAATTGTACTATGCTCTTCATATTAATCACTGCTGCAGTAGCCACAGCTAAATGCATAAAGCAGTTCAAGCTTCAGCTTTGGTTCAAGAGATGGCTTCCAGTAATTTAGAGGAAAAAGATAAATCAGATCTTCTCAGAGTTGATTAAAATAAATTAAACATTGAAAGAATATATCAATTCAAACAATAAAAGGATGCAAAAAATAGAAGAAGCTCTAACTAGCCATTCAGATGAACTGAAACAAAACTGCGAAAAAATCAGAAATAGAAGAAAGAACAGGCAGAGAAAACCTGATATTTTCCTCTGTACCAGAGAAACTGTAAGGAGCCGACTGTATTAATTTTATGAAAGCACAAATAAGCAACTGGACTGGTGTTATACAGCAGTATTTGTTAACTGAATGGGCACATCAAATGTTCATAGGTAGGTACTAGGCTATTGGCCCTAGGGCCTATGCAAGCCTAGCCAAAAATGTACCCTGGCTTTCGCCACCCATGAAAATTATTTTCCGTTGCCCCTTTCAAGCAGAACCACAGAAGTGATCCCTGGGGTGAATTTTCTATTATCCATCCAATCATCAAGATTTTTCTTGAAGAGTGCTAATGAGGAGCTCTGTTTGACATAGATAGGTAGTCTGTTCCAGAGTATGGGAAGTCTCTGGGACAGGAATCTATCCCTCCAGCATATTCTGTTTATTGTGGGGACAAGATTTATGTCCTTAGAGCATGTAGCTCAGAGGGATTGTATTTCTTTAAGTGCAGCATGTCCAACAGCTCTGGGTTTGACATAGCTTTGTATGTTAGGCAGAGATCGCCTCTGAGTATGCGATATGCAATGGAGTAAAGCTGGAGTTTTTTGAGACGGTCTTTGTAAGGCATCTGTTTGAGGCCAGTAATCCTCTTTGTGAGGTATTTTTGCGGCCTTTCCAGTTGTTGTAGATGTCTGTGAGGTACATATCAAAAGGGGCATTGTACTCTATAATGGGTCTAATGAGTGATGAGTAGAGGGGAACAATGACCTCTTTTTTTCTGGATGAGAAACCTTTTGTGATGAGGTGTGCCATGTAGAAGGATTTCCTGACCACTTTGGCGATGTGATTATCAAAGGATAGACTACTGTCCACCTGTGTCCCAAGGTCTCTTATCACACTTTCGGTGTTAAGTAGACTACCGCCTATGTGGTAGTTCATGGGTACAGAATTTTTACCAAAGGGGATGACAATGCACTTTTTGGCATTGAGCTTGAGACCATGTCTTTGACACCAGGCATCTGTCTCAGTGAGGCCCTTTTGTAGGCTGTCCACATCGTTAGGAGTTTCAATTATGACTCCTAGTTTGCAGTCATCTGTGAATTTAGTTAGCCAAAGACCTTCTGTGTTAGCCTGTACTTCAGAGAAGTAGATACCAAACAGGAGAGGACCCAGGACTGAACCCTGTGGTATTCCACTTGTCACTGGTCTGAAGTCTGATTTGGAGTCTGCTACTTTCACAGTGTGGGTTCTTTCAGTAAGCCAGTTGGAAACCCATCTTGTGACATAGGGATTTATACCTAGTTTAGTGAGTTTATCTATAATGCCAAAGAGGGGGATGGTGTTGAATGCCTTGGCGAGATCTAGATAGGCTGTGTGAACCACCTTACCCTCATCTATGGCTTTGGTGACTACTCCAAAGAAGTCTATCAGGTTTAGGAGATATGATCTGCCTTTTACAAACCCAAACTGTGTGGGGTCCAGGGTTTGGAGATTTCCAATGTCTTTGTTTATGAGTTCCATGATGATACGTTCCATGGCCTTGCAGACGAGGCTCGTCAGGCTAATGGGGTGGTAGTTCCTGGGGTCTGTTGTGGCCCCCCCTTTGTGGAGTGGGATAACTGTTGCATATGCTTCAAACCTGGCCATCCAAAAGCAGCCAAGACTTATATTAGTAAAGATTTAATCATACCAACAGAAGAAGTCAATCCTGGAAAAATTGTGGCAGAAGGGCAAAGTATTACAAATGGAGACATCAGAGTGTTTGAAAAAATGATTATTCAGTGTACAGCAGACAAAAGAGAAGGAAATTTATCACAGCAATCAGGGAATGTTGAGAGGCGGGTGTGAGATTCAGGCTGTTGTAAACATCTGTTTTCTTAAAGTATTTCCTTAAGGATCAAAGTCATTATTTGATGCAGATCAGGCTAAAGAGGAAAAAAAAAATTAATCAACAAAAAAAATGAATCAGAAAGCAGAAGAGGACTCCGCTTCTCATTCTTCTGACAGTAAGATTCATAGAGAGACTTTGCCAGTGAAACTCTTTTCAATGTTCCAAAAGAAAATGGTTGACAGACAAAGAAAATCACAGGAGTTGACTAGAAGACTCAGCAGTACCTTGGACTTGAATCAGAGTCTGGTGTTGGGAGATAGAGATGAACATGAAGAAGACCAACAACTCTGAAAATAGAGAATAAATGAAAGACTATAAATCATCTTATCACATTTGTGAAATATGGTTTTGCAAGAAAAAGTGGCTGTATAATACTGGACTTTTGACTTTGTTAAACTTGTTGGTGGACTGTAAAGCATATATCCCACTTCATAACATTAATGTTTAGAAGGACACTAAAGGAGGGAAGTAACTTTAAGTAAAACAATTTTTTGTTCTTATTAGTATTTGTACAAAACATTTCATGATAGAAACTGCATGTTATATACAGGAAAACAATTGTGTATAGTGTACATTTTTATGAGACTTGTAGGGATGGGATGGAGTATGAAATTGGCTGAGCTATTAGAATGCGTGATTGGGCAGTTAAAGTGGCAAAGGACAGGGAATGAAAATGAGGCAGGACTGAAGATATATTACACGTAGAGTTAGGATATGTCTCTATTTTACAAGGTTGAATGTCTATATTACTACTTTTGGCTTAAGATGTAAATAGATGGTTTTGTAAAGCATGTAGATTTTAAAAATAAAACAAAATGATGAAAGCCATGAAAATGCTAAGCTTCTTACAACTGTATAGTTATTAGCGTGTTTGTTTTCCACTGCAAATATTCAGTGGAGTCAATATGTCTGCAAGTGAGGGCAGCTGTGCATTATTTTCCAATTGAAATTTACAATGACTCATTGTTGGATACATTTACATGGATACAAGCTATCTTCAGATGCAAGCAGTTAATCTCGAGAATTCTGAGTGTTCTTGCTGAGGGAAATGCAAAATTTAAAGGTACAATGGCAAGCAGTTCCATGAAAAAAAATACGTTTGAAATTATGGGAAGTGAATAAGAGGTAGTAACCTCCCTAGCAGCCTTAATACATTAATGCAGTTAATAGAACAATGTACAATTCAGTTTTATTTAAAGCTAGCCAGTGACTTTTTTATTAGGGTCCATATTAGATCACCAAATGCTTAAAAAAGCGAACAATGATTAATCGACCCTATGTAAGTGAACAGTCAGAACAGTGATTTTTTTCCAACAAAAAAATAAATAAATAAAACACTTTAAACATTATATTAAGTGGGGGGCTTTGCCCCCCACCCCCCTACTTAAATATACCAACTCCAAGACCGCACTACAGTGCTGAAAATGGCAAAGTAATGAAGAGGCCAAGCAAATTCTTTCCCAAGGAAAGAATTCACTTAAAAGCCACTTCGATATTTTGCCATTTCAGGCTTTTGAGTTCGACCAAGATGCAGTCGAAAGAATGCGTCTTCAGTCTTCTAATAGGGAACCTTTTATTAGGCCCAAAAGTTAATGTTTTCTGAAAGCATACAAGTTGATTTTCATATCTAGGAGGGGAAAAGAGATAAGAAAAGAACAGACAGCAAGCAGTGTTAGTGAGAACACTGACTGTAGTATTTGCTTTATCATGAGTAACCTTAATTTTAGGTTAGGTAATACCTGCAGGTGCACCTGTCATTTTGGGATAATTGTTCTCCTCTGGAGGATTAAACTTCATGTTTTGAAGATGCCCATAATTTTGTGTGTTTGTTCCATGTTAATAGCGGATAGGGTGTTTGCTATTTAGTTTTTTTCTTGAGGGTTTTCATTAAAACAAAAAGTCTTGAAAATGTGACATCAGTTCAAATGGACATGAGATGAAATATATCTACAAAAGATCAGCCTGTCAAACATTAGTATATGCAAGTAAAACAAAAGCTGGACATACTCATTCAAAAAAATGTCATGTATAATAGGTGGGAAGAATAGCTTTTTATCATGCTGGCTGTGCTGTTCATATTTTTTAACACCTTGATTAAATTATCACTTGTGACCCAGGCAAATTTATACTCATATAAAAGTAATCAGACTGTATTAACAAGTTCGTGTTTGCAAACATTATACTTCACATATATTGCTATATAGCATATAACATAAGCAACATTACATAAATTATTCAATTCCTGCCCTTTTTTAAAACAAGAAACAGCTTTATTAAACCATCACTTACAACATAGGCAATCATACATTTATATAAATGAAAACAAACCACACTACACAATCCTAGTTGCAAGCATTTTACATCACAAACCATAGTGGCACACTCCTAGTTGCAAATATTATACATCACTTATAATCTACCCAATCATTTTCAGTCAAACATTACATAGCTCATTTAAGTCCTGCCTTTTTAAACCTCATTCCTCCCCTGTATGTATTGTTCCCACAATTCCTATTTTTTCCTATGTAGTTTGCTCCTACCCTTTTCTAAAGAGCTCAGTTCCAGTTGTTTTATCTCTGTTACTGTATTCACTACTACTATTATAAATGGTTTAGATTTTAATTTTCATTTTCTAGTAATCGCTTTTTTGGCAGTCACCATAATTAGACACAACAAGACCTTACCATGTCTAGGCAATTCCAATTCTGCATCATAGCTCAGAAAAATCATCTCCCTCATCACCCCAATCTGCTCACCCAGCATCTCTGACATTGCATCCCACAGGAAATACTTAAAGTCCACCAACTCGCCACACTCCCATTATAGTTTTATGCTTGTGCTATATATAGGAGCTTTACCTCTGCAGCTCTGAAATACCCCTTCAAATCAGGTAATCCCAATCAGCCCTGTTCTGCAATCAGCTTATCCCACTTGACTCTTGCCGTCTTCACCTCCCAGATAAAGTCCTTCAGCTCTTTATTAATTGCTATCCGCAACTTCTCTGGTTGATAAAAAATATGCCTGACCTGTGTATAAGACTAATGGAACTGAAAACATTTTAACTGCTTGTATCTTACTATCCATATCTATATAACAAAGCTGCTGTGCTGTCCATATTATCCTGGAATGTGAATAACCTTACAGGTATAGATAAAAAGGGATGAGAATTGAATTATATCAAGAAATTAGGAGTGAAAATAGTAATACTGCAGAAATGTGCATGTGAATTTGACTAAGGGGAGTTTCTGAATGGATATTCAGCAGAATATTAGGGACAGAGGAAAGGGGAGTAATTATACTAATTGCTAGATTAACTCCAATAGTGATTAGATGAGAGGAAAAAGACAAAAACAGTAGATTTGTGGTAATAAGGGGCCACTGGCAAGGGAGGAAGATTATAATGGCATGTATTTATATTCCACCAAAAACTATTATGGAGCTTAAGAAAATTTTGAGAGAAATAATCAACTTTCAGCATGGAATATTATTTATAGATGGGGACTGGAATATGATTTCCAATACTAAAGATGTATCAGGGGAATCTAGAAGGGGGAATATAACAAAAGAGTGTACAATAACTGGTCTAGACTAGATAGAAATTATATTTGACAGGAACATGTGCATTTAATTGAAAGTTTGGAGAGGCTTTACTGTTTGTGCTCCGGGGTTATTATTAAAAAATAGTTACTTAACAGAAGCCTTTCTAGACACATTATCCAGATACTCCCTTATTTCTCTTTACCATTTCTGCATTTGCTTCTCCTTTTATTCTGTGAGATTCCCCTATTCTGTAATACTTTAACCTTTGTCAGCCCCTCTAAGTAATTTCTATCACTTAACTATGTCTCTATTTTATTTCAACCCTATTTTTTAAACTCTATTTTCATTTTATCCCGTCACTAACTATAACTTCTGAAGATATTTCTATCTTCCCTAATAACTCTTGAATGATTTCCACTACCCATTTTTAAAATTCCTCTCTTTTTAACAAATAAGTGGAAAAAGCGCTGGTATCTTATTTTTACTTCATTACCTAGCATTTTTACCTTAAGTACTGCAGTGGTGGTGCTGCGGTAGCGTTGTCGCCTCACAGTTAGACGTTGCCCGTTCGATTCTCAGTTAGAGTGTCTTCTGTGTGGCGACATGCGTGAATGGGCGTTCCTTCGTTGAAGGTTGTGCATTAGGCCTGGCAAGCCAGCACGTCAAAATCTACTGCTAATCATTAGTGGACCGGAGTTCCACTGTGGCGACCCCTAACTGGGAAAAGCCGAAAGAAAGAAAGAAAGAAACCTAGCATTTTTACCTTAGTTTTTATTGGTGCATGATCAGAAATAGCTACTGGATGTGTGTCAATGCCTTCAATTAAATGCACAAATTCTTGTGAAATATAATTTCTGTCTAGACTAGCCCAGTTATTGTACCTAGGGGAATATATAAATTCTGTCCACATTTCTACTACTGAATTCACATCTTCCGTACCAAATATGTTTTTATATTTTTCTTCAGAACTCTACCTTATTTTGTTATATTGCCTCTTCTAGTTCCCCCTGAAACACCCTCACTATTGCAAATCAAATTCCAGTCCCCACCTATAAACAATATTCCCAGCTGAACATTGATTATTTCTCCCATATTTTCTCAAGGTGCATAATAGCAGTTTTTGGTGGAATATAAATACATGCCACTCTAATCCTCCTCGCTTATCAATAGCCCCTTATTACCACAAATCTACCATTTTGTCCTTATATATCACTAATGCAGCCTCTCTAGCAATTAGTATAATTACTCCCTTATTCCCCTGTCCCTGATACTCTGCAGAATATCCATTTGGAAATCCCATCTTTTTCAAATTCACTTTTTAATTTCTTTCCAGATGTGGCCTTCAGCATTACTGTTTGGACTCTGCATTTCTTAAAATAATTCAATACCCTTTCCTTTCTGTATTTACCTGTAAGGCCATTCATGATCCAGGATAATATGAACTGCACAGACAACATGATAAAAAGCTATTATTCTCACCCATTATACATGACAGTTTTTTTAATGTGCATTTCCAGCTTTTCTGTTACATTCATAATCTAATGTTTGGCAGGCTGATCTTTTGTACAGATGTTTCTTCTCCTCTCTATAATGCCATGTTACCAACAGAAAATAAGAAATTATGTACTTACCATAATGTTTCGTGTGAGTTGTTCATCTCGCCTTCATTCTCACTGATGGGTTCGGAGCTGATCCTCGGCTATGACTTGGCCAAATGCTAAAGCTCGAGGTCTTCAAACAGCTTGTGGCCTACTCTCTATCCCATGATGCAATAATGCTTCCCTCAGATCTTGTTTGCTCAGTCATACTGATAACTAAAGACTATAGGCATTGAAATAAGAATACCATAGACAAGGACAAAATATCACTAGGACTTATTGGAACTTCCCTGCCCTCAAGACTTTAAAGGAAGCGGGTTAGTGGGTGGAACGTAAGAATGAAGGCGAGATGAACAACTCACATGGAAAGTTATGGTACGTACATAACTTCTTAATATGAAGTTGTTCTATCTCGCCTTCATTCTCACTGATGGGTAAGCATCCCAAGCACCATCTCCTTGGGTGGCTCATGGGAGTATATTCCTCAGAACCCTGGAGGCCTTATCCAATTTGTAATGAGTGATAAAGGTATGAGGTGAGGACCATGTGGCTGCTGCACAAATAGAATCTATAGGCAGCTGTGCCATAAAGGCTGAAGTGGAAATTGCCCTGGTTGAGTGAGCCTTGAATTTATGATTCAATGTCACCTGCGAAGAGCTGTATGTGAAAGCAATACAATCTGACAATCATTTTGATAAAGTGGTTTTAACCACAGGAGTACCCTTCTTTGAATATGAAAAGGAGACAAAAAGTTGGTCCGATTTTCTGAAGTCCTTAGTCCTGTCTAGATAGAATCATAGTTGCCTATGGATGTCGAGTTTGTGCAACATGTCTTCCATTTTGTTTGTATATTTGGGAAAAAACACAGGTAATTCTATAGTCTGGTTGAGATTTGTTTCAGAACAAACCTTAGGTAGGAATGAAGGATTTGTTCTCAGGGTCACTCTATTATTAAGAAAAATCAAGTATGGGACTTTGATGGACAAGGCATGTAATTCCGAAATTCTTCAAGCGGAAGTAATAGCTACTATGAAAATGGTCTTCCATGATAGGTATTTTAAATCACAGGATGATGCAGGTTCAAAGGGGGGTAAAATGATCCATGAGAGCACAAAATTAAGATTCCATGGAGCAGATGGGGCTCTAATAGGTGGTCTCAAGTGAATAGTACCCTTAAGAAATGCTTTAGAAAGTCTATGTGACATGATGGGAGTCTGTTGATCACCAATATGAAAATTAGAGATTGCTGCCAATTGAACTCTAAGGGTTGCTGCAGCCGTTCCTTCATGAAATAATTTAGTCAGAAATGCTAGAATGGAAGAAATCAAAGCCATATATGGATCAACATTATTATTTGACGCCTATATAGAAAATCTTTTCCACTTGCTAAGGTATAGATCCCTAGTAGAAGATTTATGAGAAGAAATTAGGATATTCTGTGCTGCAGGTGATAACATGTGGAACTTGGCTATTCATGGAACTGGAGCAGCCAAGCTTTCAATTTTAGGGTATGAATTGCAGGATGAAGAACCCCTGATGAATGTATCCGAAGATCTGGAACTGGGTCCAGGATCCATGGTTCTTCCAGTAGATGAGGCTGCAGAAAGGGGAACCAAATTTGATGAGGCCAGTAAGGGGCTATCATAATAATGGTCCTTCCCAGAGTGCTGGCTTTCTGTATGAATTTGGGTATCAGAGGAAATAGAGGAAAAGCATAAAGAAGTCCCGGGGGCCAACTGTGTACAAGTGCATCCCTTGGAGCATCTACTGGGTTGGGGATCACGGCAAAGTAGTTGCTGCATTTGGTGCTGGCACAGGTTGCCATGAGGCTGCAGCAAGGCTGGCCCCATCTGCAGAATATCGTTTCCGCTACTTCTTCTTTCAGAGACCACTCGTGAGGAGACAGTATTGCTCTGCTCAATTTGTCCGCTATCACATTGGACCTCCCCAGAATGTGCGTTGCTATCAGAAAGCGCTGGGTGGAAATTGCCCACTGCCATACTCTCAAGGCCTCTCGACATAAGGGGTATGATCCGGTTCCTCCCTGTTTGTTTATGTACCAGACCACTGACATATTGTCCGTCTGTATTGCAATAGTCCCTAGAGGTAAAAAGTTTTGAAAGGACTGCAGTGCTAGAAGTACCGCTCTCATCTCTAGGACATTGATATGCAGATGAGCCTCATGATGCTTCCATGTGCCTTGGGCTGTCCTTCCCTGAAAATGCCCCCCCTACCCTATCAGGGAGGTGTCCATGGTCACAGTGACAACCGGGGTTGGAAGAACAAAGGGACGTCCTATTGTCACTTGAGGAGAGGTCAGCCACCAAAGAAGATCCTTCTTGCATTCCTTTGTTATTATGATGTGGTGAGACATTGGAAGTTCCTGATAAGACCATTGTGTGAAAACCAGCCATTGCAGTATCTGCATGTGCATTCGGCCTAATGGAATGGCAATGATGGCTGGTGTCATGGTCCCTAGTAATTTGAGCACTACTGAAACTGGGGCTCTCTGTTTGGGGATGAGATTCAGAATTTTTTCTCGAAGGCTCACCACTCTTTCCATTGGAAGTTTTATGGTCATGGAAACTGTGTCGAGATCTGCTCTGATAAAGACACTACATCTGGATAGCTGTAAAGCAGATTTGTCCCAGTTTATAGTAATTCCCAAATGACTGCAAAGATCTAAGTTTGTCTCCTTTGTGTGTATGAGTTGATGCTTGGTGGTGGTGGTGAAGAGTCCGTCCTCTAAATATGGAAACACCTGGAATCCTAACCACCTCAGGTGAGCCGTGACTACTGCCTTGCATTTGGTGAACACTCTGGGGGATGTAGTGAGACCAAAGGGCAGAGCCCAAAACTGAAAGTGACTGGCTCCCAGCCGAAAGCGCAGATGATCGCTGGATGTTCTGGCCATCTTTATATGGCAGTATGCATCCTGGAGATCTATTGAGCAAATCCAATCATCTTTTCCTAGAAAAAGAAGTATAGACTATAGTGTGACCATCCAAAACTTTGTTTTCTTGACAGATTTGTTCAACCTGCTGTGATCCAAAATTGGTCTCCAGTCCCCTGTTTTCTTTGGAACTAAAAAGAACCTTGAGTAAGTCCTGGATCCTCTCTGGTCTGCTGGGAATGGTTGGATGAATCTTTTTTCTAGCAACCTTGTAATCTCTATGGTTGCCTGTTCCCTGTGATTGGGTGGAACATCTGGGATTTTTTTCACAGGGGTTGGAGCAGTAAAAAGGGAATAGTGTATCCTCTGGATATTATGCTTTGTATAAAACCAAGCAACACTTCAAACGAAGCAAAACCCAAGAAAATAAAATAAAAAAAACAAACTTATACGTGGAAACACCGGTTTAATAGGGCACAGCACAGAATCCCAATGACTAAGCACTTTCACCATAAGTGATGATGATGAAGCCATTGTTATGGTGAAAGCGCTTAGTTGTTGGGATTCTATGCTGTTTCCTATTAAACCAGTGTTTCCACGTATAAGTTTGTCTTTTTTTATTTTATATTATGCTTTGACCCACCGATCTTTTGTGATTTTTAGCCAGGTGTTTGGGTACAAAGATAAGCATCCCCTGACTGCCTCCAGAGATGAACAGGTGGGCCTCCTTTCAGGAGTGCTGGTAGGGCTTGCTAAAGAACTGATCCCTGTCACCCTGGTTCTGCGGGCCCCCTTTGCTGTGTGGACAGCATCTCCCATTATTGCCCCCTCCTCTGTCTCTAGAGGGGGTTTCACCTTGTTTGTCAAAGAAAGTTCCTTTCCCTTTACAGAACCACATTTTCCCATTTTTCTAACCATTAGGATAAGGTCTGATAGGAGTGGAAAAACGGACTCCTACAGCAGACAGAGTCTTTCCTTCTTGCTCACACCTGGTAAGTGTTTCTTTCCTTCACTTTCGGTCCAAAAAGTGATGAACCGTCAAAGGGGGTGTTTACAATGGATGACTTGTAGGGCTCTGCAAAGGAACATAAGCACATCCAGGAGTGTCTCCTAAGAGCAATTCCTGTACCCGCTGCCCAACTGGTTCCATCCACTGCATATGAAACCAGATGCATGGAAGAGTTTATAAGGCAATTTAGGATGGCAAGCTGGGAGATTAACTTATCTGAGACCCCTGCAGCTACCACACCCTGTAGAGTATCTCCTAACTCCTTAAGCAGATCACTGTGTAGTCTGGTGAAATGTGTGAGATAGTTCAGGGATCGAAGAGTAAAGGCCGCTGAACTAAACATGTGCTTTCTGTATCTGTCCATGATCCTAGAATCTCTATTAGGAGGATGAACAGATGTGGAGGTCTCTGATAGCTCCTTCTTAGTGGCCACTGCCACCACCATAGCATCAATGGGTTCTCCTTTGGTAAGGAAAGCCTTGTCCTGAGGTGACGTAATAAATTTATTTGGTCTCCAAGGGTCTGGTTCTATGGGATCTGAGGACTCCCATGCCTTTCGAGAGAGAAGGTCCATCAACTCATCGAAAGATGGAGTCACCCAACAGGTGGAGGTTTGAGACTGGAAAGCCTTCAGGAGTACTGACTCATCATCAGTAGGGTTAAGGGGATTCCAGCCACCCCTCTGTTTTAGGATTTCTAAGATATCACCAAAAGAGATATCTTCAGAAGGGGACTGTGGGGACCCTTCTGACTCATCTAAGTCTGATGTGATGGATTCCTGTGGGGAATCCAGATGCTTCCTCTTGCAAGTTCTCTTCCTGGGAACCTTCTCAGAGGGAGATTCTGGGGAGGTCCCTGAAGAACAGGGCTCACCCAATGGGGGGACCTGCGACTCCGGATCTCTATGCTTTTGAGGGATCAGTGAAGCAGAGACAGACACAGGAGCTTTAGGGGAGGAGATTGCTGGTACCAATGATGTGGGTGCCCTAGGGGACAACACTCTCCTTATGGCATCAAAAGCCCTGTGGCTCTGGTCTGAAGACACGCTTGGATCCATAGAAATAGGCAGTCTCCACAGCACCAAAACTGTGGGCTCCGAGCCCAAGGTAGGTGCCGAGCTCAACCGAGCCAAGGCCCCGAGAGGCAAAGTTGGCACCAAAAGATCGGTATGACTATCCTCTTTGGACCCGACCGATGAGTGTCAGCTCCTAAGCTCTAAGATGGGTACCGAAGAGGTCAGAGTAGTTGGAACCAAAAGTCCAATGGGTGTCAGCTCCGACGGTTCCACAATCATCGGTTCCGAATACCCTGGCTCCTAAACTTTGGGTCGAATTGGAGAAGGAATCGAAGAAACGGGTTGAGTCTGGGTCGGTTCCAAAGCCCTAAGGGTCAGACCCGACAGAATTTTGGCTAGTGCCTGTGACTGTAGAAGTCTCTGTACCACTCAATCCATGTCCTTATCCGATAGTCTTGAGGAGCGGGAAGCAATGGATGATGTCTCAGACTGGAGGATAGGAGCTTTTAAAGTGGGGGATACCGGCTCCAAGGCTGGGGACTGGCTCCCACTGACCACAATTACCTCCAGATCCGTAAGCTTTGGTGCCGTGGTGGCAGTCTTACCCCATTTAGTTGTTTTTCAAAGTTGATGAACCCTTTTTCAGCTCCGACCCCGATGATGAGCTTGTAGATACAGTTTTTGGAGACTTAGTAGGCTTGTCCTTATCTAAGGCTTCTTGAAATGAAGATTTCAAGAGACCTGTTGCTATCAGTTTACTCTTGCTTTCATGAAGAATGCAAGAGCTTAAAGAGTGACAGATGGCACAATTTTCCTGTAGGTGAAGCTCACCCAAACAATAAACACAATTTGTATGGCCATCTGTAACTGACATCTTCTGTCCGCATTTCAGACTTTTTTTTAACCCAGATTTAACTTTTTCAGACATAACACTCTGTCAACTGAGAATTACCCAAGGCAGAACAAACTCTAGTTCTCTCTCTCTCTCTCTATATATATATATATATATATATATATATATATATATATCTCACACAGCACACAGACAAAATCTATATAAGAAAAATAATCCTAATAAAGGAGGGTCTAAGACTAACTATAATAACTATGAAACACACCAAACTGTTCAACAACTATTATACAACCCTAATAAAAACCACAGGTTTGAATAAAAGGTATTTGCAAGTAACAGCAAAGATATATTATTAATGCCCTAATAATAAAACGGGCTTGCATATAAAGGGTAGGGAACAAGTTATGTAAATCTAACTCTAACTATTCTATTTCACTTATAGAAAAAAGGCCTAAAAATAAACGGCCTCAAGAAAAGGAGAAAAAGCACTCTAACAATGACTAACAAAAGAGACAAGTGTCTCAAGTAGCTAACTGTAATCTAACAACTAACAACAAACAGGAATGAAAATATTTTGTTTAGACAAATATCAAAAGTTTGACAATACTGGCCAGAGCTGTTCGACGAACACCAGATCTGTTGCTGCAGCAAACGAGATCTGGGGGAAGCACTATTTAATCATGGGATAGGGAGTAGGCCATGAGCTGTTTGAAGACCTCGAGCTTTAGCATTTGGCTGAGGCAGAGCCAAGGATTGGCTCCAAACCCATCAGTGAGAATGAAGGCGAGATATAACAACTTCACATTGATTGATTTTAACAACTGGCTTAGCTTCTGGTGTTAATCGAAGGGGTACAATATTTGACAGCCTGGGAGGACATGGTTGACTGACCATGCTGCTTTGCCAAAGATGGCCTGAACTTATCCCTTCTAGGCTTTTGGATATTGGCACAAAGACCCTGTGTACCCCCACAGTGCCTTTTTAGGCAATATCAAACTGATAAACCTATCAACTTAACTGAACCTATGAAGGAATATCTGAAGATGGCACTGATCAATGCTAGAAGTCTTAACAAAAAACTCCACTTCCTGCAAGCCTTCTCCCTGGACAGTGTAGACATCTGTGTAGTAAGGGAGACATGGTTTAAAGTCATGGAGAGTACTCTAGGAATTCAAGGTTATAACGCCTTTCATACCTTTAGACCAGCTACTGTACAGGACAGAACTAAAAGTGGAGGAGTTTCAGTCTATACTAAAACCAACCATACATCCAGACAAGTTAAAGTGTATAACCCACTGTAAATCATACATGTGCAGCTTGCCATAAACAAGGTCTGATACCATATCCATGCAACCTTATAGGCCTCCCTCCATGTCCCAGTATGAATGTACTAGAGTTCCTTACCATTCAATCCAATATGATACTCAAGGAGGATCTCAACTGCCCATCTATAGATTGGGAATTCTACATCACTTCTAATGAACAAGCCCTACAATTCCTAAACTTTAATACCAACATCCTGGAACAGTTGGTCCACTGTCTTACCATGGGTACAAACATCCTTGATCTTGTACTTACAAACATAGGGGGGGGGGCTGATGTTCCTTAACCAATGTAATGTTTTCATTCATCAGCTCTAACCATAAGGCAATAATACTTGAAAAAAAAAAAATTGGAGATCCAGTGGGAAAAAAAAACAAACCTTTTGGGAACTAATCCAAGGCTAACTTCTTTCTACTAAGTGACACCTTGGTGAAATTCCAAGCACCCTCAAACCCAATAAACATCATAGAATATACTGAACTATTAATAAAATCTCTGCAACCATATTGATAGTTATTTAGAGTTAGTTGTGCCCACTCATATTGAGAATAAGACAAACTCAAAAGACAAGCCACACTAATGGAATCACAATATCAATTGGTTATACAACAAAGGAAAACAAATCTTGGCCAAGCGTAGGAGAAGCAACATCATACATTCTAAAAGCCCCCTGACCAATCTAAACAGGCAACTAAGAGGGTTAATTAATACTTCAATGTCTAAATTTGAAGAAAAAATAGCTTCTCAAGCAAAGGACAACCACAAAGCTTTCTACAGTTATGTCTGTAACCTCAGGGGAAATACACAACAATGCACAAAACTTATTGTAAATGACATCACCCACACAGAACAGGAAGCTACTGCCAACCTTTTGCTTGACAGGTTCAGCTCAAATTTCTCCCCCACTCTCTCCCGATTGTCTAGAGGAAATACTGCATACCAGAATCCCCCCAAACCATTTCTAGGGAACAGGTAATCAATGCAGTTTCCAAGGCCAAAAACACTGCATTGATGGGCCCCAATAACATCCCTGGATGTTTACTAAATAGTATCAAACATGACTCCTCTGGTCCGCTTCAATCACTTTTCAACTGAAGCCTTCAGTCAGGTTTTGTGCCGAAGGAATGGAAGATGGCTGCATTCATTCCCTGCACAAAGGGGATCCAACCACTGATTGGGATAACTACAGACCCATAAGTCTTATATGTAAGGCCATGGAAAGAAACATCATGGACATGATAAATGAGGACATAGGTGACTTGCAAACACTGGACCCACCACAGTTCAGCTTTGTTAATGGAAGGTTATGCCTATTAAATCTGGTGGACTTTCTTAAGAGGGTCATCAAAGCATTGGATGAAAGTAAGACTGTACACACAGCTTACTTTGACCTAGCCAAGGCTTTTGCTACAATACCCCACTCAGGGATTATAGACAAGCTCAGTAATTTTGGTATAAACCCTTTATCACCCGCTGGATAACCAACTGTCTCACTGATAGTACCCAGGAGGTCAAAACTGGTGAAGCCACCTCCACCAAGAGGCCAGTCACTAGCATAGTCCTCCATGGCTAAATATTGGGCCTGCTCCTCTTTGGCATTTATTTCTCTGAAATGGAAGCAAATGCTGAAGGTTTATGGCTAAGTTTGCAGATGATTGCAAGCTGGGGGTTATCACTGACTTCCTTCCATACACTAGCATTCTTCAAGAAAGTCTATATTTGACTAACAAATGGTGTCAAAACCACGGTCATAAACTCAATGCTAAGAAATGCATAATTGTTCCCCTTGGAAAGTCAACAATCCCAGCTAATTACCATGTTGATAATACACCCCTAAGAGTCAAAATCTGTGGTTAGGATCTGGGTATGTACATGGGCTGTAGCCTTACCTTCGACCATCATGTGGACACAGTGGTGAGAAAGTCCTTTTATGGTGTGCAGCTTACAAGTAAAGGCATGGCATCTAGGTCTGAAAAGATCATTATCCCATTGTACTCTGCCCTTATCAGACCAATCATAGAGTAAAATGCTCCGATTGGTATGTACCTGACCAGGCATATGCAGCAGCTGACCTCAGAGGTTCCTTAAAAAAAAGAATACAGGGCAGAACAAATCTGCATTATTCAGAGCAACTTAAAGCTCTTTCCCTCTTCTCATTCTCCTATAGATTGCTGAGGGGTGATCTATGCCTGGCTTACAAGGGATCTACAAACCCCTCACTTATGAATCTTCTGCATATTCATACGTCTGAGTCAAAAAGTACCAGGAATACAAGGTCTAGGAACATGAATTTTGTTTGTAACTTAAAGAGAACATGTTGTTGGAGGGACAGATGTGTCTCAGAGACTTCCCCTCCAATGGAATAGTCTTCCTATCCATGTGAAGCTGAGATCATCAATTACCCAGTTTAAGTGCAAAATAGATCAGTGGATGGGGAATAGTAAATTTACACTAGATCCGGCACCCATGTCACTTTTGGACAGAGGCAGCTTATAAATGCCTGGCCTTCAATGTCCTCTTTGGATACAGGACACCGTTATTCTTTGGGAAAACTTGGCTAGGCTTAGAAAGGCCCTTGGGTCATTAGCCTAGTAAGAATCTATGAATCTAAAAATCTATTTGAAGCAATGTCACATTTTCAAGAAATTTTATTTTAATGAAATCTTCAAACAAAAAACTAAATACAAAACACTGCATCCCTATTAACTTAGAGCAAACAAACAAATCTATGTGCATCTTCAGAACATTAAGTTTAACCCTTCAGAAGGGAACAATTGCCCTAAATTGACAGCTGTACCTATAGGCATTATCTAACATAAAATTAAGGTTACCCATGCTAAAGCACATGCTACAGCCTTTGCTCCCACTTACACTGCTTGCTATCTGTTCTTTTATACCACTTCCCCTCCCAGATATGAAAAGCAACTTGTATGCTTTCGAAAAACATTAACTTTTAGCCCTATGAAAAAGTGCACTGGCTATCTTTATATAAAACTAAATTGTACACTGTTCTATTAACTGCATCAAAGTATTAAAGTTGCAATGGAGGTCATTACCTATTATTCACTTCCCATAATTTCAAACTTAATTTTTACATTGAACTGCTTGCCACATTGTACCCTTTTGAATTTTGCATTTCCCTCAGCAAACAATATTCAGAATTCTCAGTATTAACTTATTGCACCTGCAATCCACTTGTCCCATGGAAATGTACACAGCAATGAGTCTGTGCTAATTTCCCTCAGAAAAGAGTACACAGCTGCCCTCAGCTGCAAACATCTTGACTCCACTGAACATTTGCCAGTGGAAAACAAACAAAATAATATATTTGCAGTTGTAAGAAGTATAGTATCTTCAAGGCTTTCATCATTTTGCCTTATTTTTAAAGCCTACATGCTTACAAAAAAAACCCCACCTATTTACAGCTTAAGCCAAAGGTACTAATCTAGAGATTCACTCCTGTAAAATAAAGAAAGAAATATCCTAATTCTACATGTAATATAATTGGTGTAGTTTTACACCCAACCTCCACCCCAGCAGCCCAAGATCAAGCATATGAACATTAAATTTGATTTTGTCCAGCCTTTTTTTTTCTCGTTATACTGTAAAACCTATGTTTCTTACAACTAAAAACATTCTAGTTAACTTTAATATATTTAAGACATACAACAGTCACTGAAAAGACTTTACCCACATTTAAAATACCTCTGACTACACAAATCTGTTTTACTGTATATAACATGCAATTTATATCATAAAATGTTTTATACAGTTACTAAAAAGTTGTTTTACATAGAGTTAGTTTTCCCCTTTTTAGTGTCCTCCAAAATGTTAATTATATAAAGTGGAGTATATGTTTCACAGCCCACCCACAAGTTTATACAAGTCAACAAAAGTCCAGTGTTTTTCTTGCAAAGCCATATTTCATAAATGTGATAAGATGCTTTATAGTCTTCTATTTATTCACTAATTTCAGAGTTGCTGGGTTTCTTCCTGTTCATCTCCATTTCCCAACACCAGACTCTGGTTCAAGTCCAATATACTGTACTGCTCATTCTTCTTGTCAACACCTGTGCTTTTTTTTAGTCTACACCTGTGCTTTTCTCTCTCTCTCTCTCTCTCTGTCTCTCTCTCTCTCTCTCTCTACCATTTTCTTTTAGAACATAGGAAAATATTTCATTGGCAAAGTCTCTCTGTGAACCTTACCATGAGAAGAATGAGAAGCAGAGTCCCCTTCTGCTTGCTGATTCACTTATGTTAGATAAACCTTTTTTTTTATTTCCTCCTTTGCCTGTTCTGTGTTAAAAATAACTTTGATCCTCCAGGAAAAAACACTTTGAACACAGCTGGCTACAACAGCTTGCATCTCAAATCTGCCTACTGACATTTTGTGATTGCTGGGATAAATTTGCTTTTTTTCTGCCTGGTGTACAGTGAATAATCATTCTCTACAAACACAATGCTGTAAGTAATTGTTAATGCTTTGCCCTTCTGACACAGTTTTGTCAGGATCAAGTCTTTCTGCTGGTATGATTGCATCTTTACTAATAGAGGTCTTGGCTGCTTTTTTATGGCCAGATTTGGAGCATACACTTGATATGCCCTTTCAGTTAACAAATTCTGTTTTGGAACATCAGTCCAGTTGCTTATTTGTGCTTTCATAAAATTAATACAGTCTTTTCCATCAAGTTTCTCTGGTATAGCAGAAAATCTCAGTTTTTTTTCTGTGAGTTCTGTCCTTTGACTCTACTATTTTTTAAACAGTTCTTCTTAAGAAACATTGTATTCAGCCAGCTTTTTCTTCATGTCAGCCTCTGATTTTTGCCCCTTTTTTCAGTTCATCTGAATGGGTATTTAAAGCTTGTTCTATTTTTTAAGCCTTTGATTGTTTGAATTGATATATTCCTTCAATGTTTCATTTATTTTAATCACCTCTGAGTACATTTGTTTATTTTTGCTCTAAATTACTGGAAGACATCTCTTGAACAAAGGCTTGAAGTCTTTTTTTGCTGAACATTTGCAGAATCCTTCCCAGACCGTGCCTTCTCTTCATCTTTACTGATTGATTTTCTTTCAAGTTTTCCAGATTTCTTCTTTTCTGGCATCTAGAAAGTGTATTTACATGCCAGTAACTGAAATTTACGAAAAAATTTTCAATGGCACTTCTTTTTCTTAGTTTCTGTTTTCACACTGAGAGAACTGAAGTTTTGTTGTGCAATCATCTTAAAAGTCCACATGCATTTTCTTTCTTTGGCATTAAAATATTCTTGAATAAGAACCTTTTTTCAACCAGGAAAGAAGGAACTGGTTCCATCACTTCCTGGGACTACATGTGATGGACAAGTGGAAATTGGATGAGGGGTCAGACAATCCCTTAGAACATTTGGAAAAAGGGGGCTGAAAAATATTAGAAAATTCCCTGTATCAGTTTACCCCATTTATCACACTTTTTGATCAGCTCTGCAGCAGAAGAACCAACAAATACATCCCTATCCAAAGGAGAACTTAAAATCTCATTTTTTGTATAATCTGGGAGGTTCTGAGAGTGCAGCCAGGCAAATCTCCTCAGAAATGGTGCAAGTGGCCATGGCCATAGCCCTGGAAGAACTATTAAAATGAGTCATTCACACATGGTAAACAATGAGTTGTGACTTGAACAATGGAAAAAAAATTAATTATTTAAAGCAGATTATTCATCACAAGAAGAAACTGCAGACAAATCATTCCTCTTACTTCTACGACTCAGAATAAACTTTAACATATGAGTCTGAAGATTCAAAATTGTGAAAATCAAAGTTGCAGAAGCATACATTTTTTTCATACTTCTCAATAATCTTCCCATCCTTCAAAAGTCAAAAGAAAAACTGGATACCAAAAATACACAAAGCAGAACGGTTCAATAAAGGCAGTCCAAGTCGTTCAAAGCCATTCAAAAACATTTTATTACCATAAAACAACACAAGATTTAGCGCTTTCTTCTCCCCACTGGAGACCTCTTCAGAATCAATTAATGAATGCTTCCATCACTCATTTATATGAAAACCAATTAAGAATAATTGAAAGCAATAAAACAATGAATCCAAAATCACAATCTTATTAACTAACCAATTGGTATAATTTGTGAATTAAAACAGAATGTTACAAATGAGATATCCAGAATGTGTATATATATATATATATATATATATATATATATATATATATATGCGCAAAATAAATGTGTGGATAACCTAAGAACTGGATTTAGATATACAAAATATTGTAGTATAAATATAGATATAAATAGGAGTGTAAAATCTATATAAAATCTATTTAAGTCTGGACACAAAACGGGAGATTTTCAAACCACATAAAAAATATATAAAAACATGTGTAAAAAATATATATAATGTAATACATCTGTGTAAAAAATCTAATTGTTAAGAGTAGAAAAGTGAGTATATGTATATATAAAAAATATATATGTTTATAAATATAGAATCATACGTCTTATATATTTTGTATTGTTTTTGTATTGTTTTTTGTTATTATTTTTTGATTTTTTTGTATTATTTTTTATGTCTTTTAGGATCTTGAGATAATATTTTAAGGGCTGGTGTGACAGAAACATGGTCATTTAAGCCCTTTCCACTGCATGCATCCAGTTTTAACTGCCAAATCATTTCACTATACCCTAGTTTTGTCTCCCAATCTCCCCCTCTTTCAAAAGGTTCCACTGCCTCCAGGACCCAAAATTTGAAATTGGCATCATGACACATAAGTGAGTGTCTATAGAGAGCATTGTTTTCATTTTTGCGATTGATGTCCCTAATATGTTCGTAAATCCGTTTCCTAAAATGTCTTTCCATTTTACCTACATAGAAACTCCAACAGGATTTGCAATAAGCCAGGTATACAACTACCTTTGTATAGCAACTGCTATATTTCTTTGCCCTTAATGTTGTTGTTAAACTGGGGACTTTCAATTCCTTTTCTCCTGCAATGAAAGGACATTGGGGGCACCTACCACATCTAAAAGTGCCTCTTTTATTGCAGGTGAAAACTGATTTTTCCTTTTCTACTTCTTTTTTCTTTTCCAAAATATTTTTCAAATTTTCGTTTCTCCTATAACTATAAGTCAATATATTCTGGAAAACCATGACTCTAGTGGGCATGGATCTAAACATATCCCATGTATCGTTTATGCATTTTTTGAGCCATCCCATGCCTTTATAATAAGTAAGAGTAGAAAAAGGTAATATTTTCAACTTATCGGTATTGTTCTCCCCTTTGTTTTCGTTTGTCTGAGTCACTTCTGTATTATAATCAGTTTTTAGTAAGGGAATATATTTAGTGTCCCATCTATCAATCACAAACTCTTTTATGGCCTGTGCTAATTCGTGGGGGTACCCTCTTTGGTGAAACATACTCTGTAATGTGTCTAATTCTCTAAGAAAATCTTCCCTGTCTGTTGTCATCCTGGCAACTCGGATCATCCGTCCCTTGACTACATTCATTTTCAACTGAATGGGGTGATCACTATCGAAGTGGAGATATGCATTGGAGAAGTTTTCTTTTCGGTAAATAGTAGAATTGTATCTTTTAGCTACCCGATCCTTGTATAATTTTACATCCAGGTAATGAATTTCATTGGCGCATGTCTCATGTGTAAAACAAAGGAAGGTGGTGCTGTTATTAATAAATTCCATAAATTTTTCAATAAATGGTTCTGGACCCTCCCATAATATAAATATGTCGTCCAGAAAATGATAATAACTCTTGATGTATTGAAAAAATTCTGATCCAAAAACATAATGCCTTTCCCAATATAACATAATAATGTTTGCATAAATGGGGGCACATGCTGCTCCCATGGCCTCTCCCTCAGTTTGGTGATAGTAATCACCTTGGAAAAATATAAAATTATTCTTTAACACAAGTTCCATATTCTCTAACACTAATTTAAATTCATCCAGTTGCAAAAGTTTCATCTCTGTCAACATTTTTTCAAACCAATCCATGCCAATAAAGTGGGGTATAACAGAAAATAGGTCCTTGACATCAATAGTAATGAATATAGTTCTATCATCGTATAGTACCTTACTAATTTTTTGTAAAAAATCCCAGGAATCTACTAGGATATGCTGATATTTGGTGTAGTATCTCTTTAATTTTGTATCTATATATATTGCTAGAGGTTGTGTTTTTGAACCTTGGGATGAAACAATGGGTCTCATAGGGGGGGTCGTGTACACTTTTGTGTATCTTAGGTATACCAAAGATTTCAGGGATAACTGGCTTCTTAACTTTCAAAAAATCATGTAGATCTGAATCAATGAGACCCTGGAACAAATTATCATCTATAATGTAATCAATTTTCCGATAAGAAATATTAATTTTGTTCCTGGAAACAAGGGTGTAGCTTGCATTGCTGTTAAGTATATCAAGCATCTTTTTCATGTAATCCCATTTGTCCATAAGGACCATACCCCCACCCTTGTCAGGTTTCATCACCCGCATTCTGTCATTACTTCTAAGTTCATCAATGAGCTTAATTTCATCGTAAATTAGGTTTCTCTCATATTGGCCCTTATTCTGGAAATAGTTACTTCTAATTTGTTTAAAAAGAACGTTTTCAAAATTCATAATATCATTGTTGTAAAGGGGGATTATATATACTCCGTCTCTTTAAAATTCCTTGTCCAAAATTAGGTTCTTTATCTTTAAAAATAACCGTGAAATTAAGTTTCCTTGTAAATATTTTTATATCTAACAAAATACTGTCAATACCCGGTTCCTTGTATGGTACAAAGGTAAATCCTTTAGTAAACAGTTTAAAATAGGTCTCATTGACTTTAGTATCTGTATAATTGAAAATATTAAAATTATCCAAAGAATGTATAATGGTAGTGGTCTCCCTGTCTATGTAAGTATTTTCTATAGAAACTCCATCCATTAAAATTTCTGTACTAACTTCTTCTACATATGTGCCATCCTTTTGTTGGAATTGTAATGGTATTCCCCTGCTACCTGGGCATATGACTGTTGTTGGGGGGCTCGATTCTTTATCCTTCCGGACCTCCTGGGTCCTATCTCTTCTAAAGGGATATTCGTATCTCTATTGTAAATAAGATTGTGATATTCTCCAAAATTTTTACCAGAATGATGATTCTCAGCCTGCCCCCCATACTCTACCCACTCATCTCTACTGTGAGAAACTGGATTGTGTGAGGGGAATGAATTGGGTCTATAATAGGGTGCTCTCTGTTGATAATGTTTCTTGTTTTCAAGCATATATGCTGTGCCTGAATGGTATTCATTAATGTCCCTCTCTAACTTAGATATTTTTCTATTGTAACTGCGTGATGTTACATTGTCGACATCATGTATAGTTCTAAAATAAACAGTCTTATATTCTTCAACAGAGAACAACAAATCATCATTAATTTCTTTATACAGTTTATCAATGTCTAGCTTATCCAACTCCATCCTATGTTCATTGTGTTTAATTAACGTTCTTATAATAGCCAGCCCACAATCATTGAACATTTTACTAATATTCTTAAACAATTTGTTGTCCACTTCATAATTAATGTTACTGTTAATCTTCCCATCCTTGTCAGAGAGTAGGATTAGAATTAACCAAATGTTTCACAGGAGTAGGATTAACTAAAGCTATGACTGTTGGGTCAGATTTGAGTGGACTGTATAAAAAACTTAAAAGTCTGAGGAATTTTATAAATTATATCTGCCTTTTTAGGGGTTGCAGGATGACCGTCAAGAAAGCTGCAGACAGTGACACAGACATCCTCCAAATCCAACAGAACTGCAGGAATGGGTTAAGGTTCTGGAAATTTCTTCTCTAACAGCTCATAGTATTTTCCGAAGGATTGAAAACGTCAGTGTTGTCCCACAGAAAATAATGGCACATCCTAGAAATAGTCTCAGAAAATGAGAAACCCCCACAGGGAGAATCCAAAATTGAGCTAGCTGTACTCGGAGTCTGAATAAAGAACTGAATTGTACTTGGAGTCTGAATCAGACACCTGAGCTGAAAACCACATATCTCTGCCTTCATCTTCCTTTCCAGATTTAAATCTTACATGTCTTCATGGAAAGTGTTCCTCTTTCTTTTACCAGAAATCACCTTATAATAAGGATCAATAGCATGAATTAAACTCCGAGCCAGACACTACCTAAGAACATTTATTGAGGAATAGATACATGTTTATTTTTCTGGGGGGGGGGTTGAGAGGAAGAATTGGGCTAACAGTGTTATTAATGGCAGCAGCAGCTTTCAGGAATGGGTACAACATTTTGAATAAACAGCGAAGCCTGAGGGGACCCCAACAGCTGCCAAGGAACTGGCTAAGCCTTGAACCATGGTGGCTGTAGATGCTAAACCAGAAGGATCTGGGGTAAAAGATGAATGGTCTGAGGAGCAAGATATGGCAATTAACATCTAGCTTGCTGTGATGGCAAAGACTATTAGTTAACTTTTTCTTTTTGTGGCTGGAAGAAGGACTGACCAAGAGACCTGTAGTTTGTCCATGGTCAAGCTGAAAATGGTGTCTCTTTTCAATGGAAAAACAAGCCGCAAATGCTGGTAATAAAAGTCAGTTTTCACATAAAAATATAGTAAAAAACACTTTACTAACCCCACAAGTAAATTAAACACTTTTTACACAGAAAACAATGGTATTCAACTACTTTAAACAAGTTTTAAATTGACAGGAAAGGTGCTCTCAAATTTAAAAGTACAGTAAAGTCTCATGATAATCCATTAAAACACAATCTCCTAACTTAAAAATAACTTTCTTAAATAGGAAAGTACAATAAAACAGCAGTAGTTTAATGTGGAAGGTTTTTCCCCAAAAGGAACTTATTTTCCCAGCAAAGGAGCATAAGATGACCAGCAATTCTTGAAAGCCCACAGAGCAGTGCTCTTTTCAATAGCAATAAAGCTTTAAATGGCTTGTTTCATAGGTTCATACTAGGCTAACTGCCTTTGTGGGCCATTTTAAGTCTAGCCAATTACCCCATGTGAGAATCAAACCCTGAACCTTGTGCTTATAAGATAAACACCTTAACCATTATGCCAATCTCCCATCTTCCACACCTCTCATTTTAGCAGCTCAACTCAAGCTGACTGACAGTTTGGGCATGTGGATCGTGTCCTGAAGCTGGCCAGTTGCTATATCCTATGCAGGATGTAACCCATATAGTTAAGGCTACTGTAGCAGTGATCAGTATGTCAAACATCTCCAAATTATATAAGCAAAATATTTCTTCATGCTGACAGAGCGACAAATGAATATTATTTTTTTCTGATATAACATAGTCGCTATTAAGGATGATGGCCATTTTATTTCAAATGTATTGTCCAAGCTGGCATTATTACAGTTCTCTGTGTTCTTGAATGAATATCACATAACTATATATTTATGTTTTATGTATTTTATGAATATTGAGTGTGGGAGTGGAGGAGGTTTAGGGGCAACTATATGAAATTTCGAGACCCTCTAGAGTGCGTCCCAAAACATGAAAAATGAATGTTCAAGAAAAAGGACTTGCATATATGAAGTCTGAGATAGCCATTTCCTGGAATATTCCCATTTCTTTGAGGTATAATGATCTTGGAGTTGATATATCTAAATTCGGGAGAGGGGCTTGCCTTCCCACATCAGGGGCTGCAGGGGGGCTTACCCCTCTGCAAGAAAAGAAGTTTAAAGGAGAAGCACAATGTTTGAAATATGCTCTTCTCCTGGATTTTTGGCCCTTTATTTCATGTCATGTCAGCAGTCAACATTTTGATTGCCCACATTTCAATAGAGAGATGGTTTAAGGGCAGTAGTGCAATAAATCGTCACTTGCACTCTGAAAGAGTGGCATGACAGAATGCAAAGGGTATTTGGAGGAAGTAACATCTTCTGGACAAGTCTGTAGCTTTAGCAGATACTAGAGCACTGTTAAATAGAACTGCTGGGTTACTAACTGCTGAACGTCTCAAGTGGGGTGAAAGGCATGTAAGGTAGGCGCAGGTTAAGCAGGGCATAATCTATTAGAGTCAGATTAACTGTAACACAACTTTGCCTGAGGGAATACAGCTTCCTGGAGCAGACATATGACTGTCATTTTTATCATCTAGCTAATTTGTTTCTGACTCTGATACCATTGCTTCACTTTGTAACCATTTGAAATGTCAGGACTTCCTAGAGCAAGTCCTGAAACAAGGAGACTGAATGTCCAAAAAACAGACCTATATACCAAGTCTGAGATGCCCTCCCTGTAAAAGGAAGTTTAAGGTTTTTTCACACTAGGGGTAGCCCCAGACTTCAATTTAAGATTAATTGCTTCTTTATTGGAAAGTGCTTTGGTTTGCAAGTCATCATATATTTACCAACCAAGAGAGATGATCTTTTTACCAGTCCACTTCACATTCTG
This sequence comes from Protopterus annectens, assembly GCF_019279795.1. Taxonomy (NCBI): domain Eukaryota; kingdom Metazoa; phylum Chordata; order Ceratodontiformes; family Protopteridae; genus Protopterus; species Protopterus annectens. The sequence goes on along the minus strand of NC_056739.1, from coordinate 797,262,700 downwards.
CATTTAGTTGGTTTGGGGGAGGTGGTACTGTTTAACCATATAACAAGTTGACCATTTTGTTACAGGACCTAAACCGGGACACTTAAGCTGCAGCCTATTTATAGGCATACAGCCCTACACTAATCCCTGCACCCTACATATGGAATTTGGCAGTTTTCAAGATTCAATCTTCTCCTGAAGTTTTGATCTTTTTTTTCTACTTGTTGGAACTTGGCACTTCAAGTGCTGACATTTGTATAGGGAGCTGCTTCACTCACTTATCTGGACTCCATTTTTTCGTCTAGTCTCATACTCTGATCATGTTGACCATTTCACACTGAGCTTGATCGAAGGAAGGACACTGAGGAAACTCGGAGCTATAATATATAACATTAAGTATCCTGTTTTTTGTTTATTTTGTTCTTTATTTCTTTGTTATTTATAGCACTTTGTGTACTGTGTATTTTTTTAGCTAGTTTCACTGTGTGTGAGGTATTAACTGGAAATTGTCCACTTTTATTAAGCATCTGTTGGGTTGTTTGTTTCTAATAACTTGTTGCAGTTAAACTCTTTTTTCTAGAGGCTCCTTTAGCTGTTTAAAACTTCCATTTAAAGGCTCACTGCTGATTTTCAGCTGTGAGAAACATTTCTGCAGTTTGTTTCCCACCCTCCCTGCCTGTTGGTATAGTGTTTTTATAGTTGGTGGCTTTGCAGTTGCCCGCCCCTAGTGTAAATTTGATCTGGGACCCTCCTCCCAGTCTAGTGTCATTACCTCATTCTACCCAGTACAGGGAGAACATTTGAGAAGGCCAATCAGCTTAGTTTCTGCTACTCCTTTCTCTCTTTCCACTTAAAAAAAATGTATCTGCTTTTACTGTATTTGTGTTTCTTCCTACTTTATTTTGCTTTTGCGTCATCTTAAAAGTACTCAGTTGTATTTATTACTGCTTGGTGTAACTCATTCTAAGCCTTTTAGTTTAAGCACTTGGGCTTCAGACCAGTTGTTTTACATTAAGAAGGTTTATGGTCTGCACTGTAGTGGCAGAACAGATAGCTTACATCCTTCTAAGTTGGGAACTGCTGATTGAGGGCTCAGTGTCTGTTATTCTAAAAGTGTATTAATTCTGGTTTAAGCACTTGGGCTTCAAGCCAGTTATTTTACATTAAGAGGGTTCGTGGTCTGCACTCTTGTGGGAGGAGAGGCTAGACTCTGCCCTTCTGAGCTGGGAATTTCTGGTTAAAGGCTTATAGTGCCTGCATATTTGAACTGCTTCTTACTGAAACACCTTGTTTGCTGTGGCGTACAGCAACAGTGGTCCCTCTCCACAAAGGTGGTGCCTCAACGGATCCTGGAAACTATCACCCCATAAGCCTGACTAGCTTGGTCTGCAAAGCTATGGAAAGGATCATCATGGACCTCATAAATAAAGATATTGGGGACCTACAGACACTGGATCCTACCCAGTTTGGCTTTGTTAAGGGCAGATCCTGCCTCTTAAACCTGGTTGATTTCTTTGAAACAGTCACCAAGGCCATTGACGAGGGGAAGGTGGTCCACACAGCCTACCTGGACCTCGCAAAAGCCTTTGATACAATACCCCACTCGGGCATCATAGATAAGGTCACCAGCTTAAATATAAACCCCTATGTCACTAGATGGGTTGCAAACTGGCTCAAGGATAGAACCCACATGGTTAGAATTGCTGGAGCCATGTCAGACTCCAAACCAGTTACAAGTGGCGTCCCACAAGGCTCAGTCCTGGGACCTCTCTTGTTCGGTATATATTTCTCGGAGGTACAGGCCAACACGGAAGGACTGTGGCTGACCAAGTTCGCAGATGACTGCAAACTGGGCGCCATAATCGACTCTCCAGCCAACACAAGCATCCTCCAAAAGGGCCTCATAGAAACAGACAACTGGTGCCAGAGCCATGGCCTCAAGCTAAACACCAAAAAGTGTATAGTCATCCCCTTTGGCAAAAACAAAGTGCCCACAAATTACCACATAGGTGGTAATCCATTAAGTACAGAAGAAGTAATTAGGGACCTGGGGACCCAAGTTGATAACAATCTCTCATTTGACAACCACGTGGCCAAAGTGGTTAGAAGAACATTTTATATAGCCCACGTAATCATGAAGGGATTCACATCTAGATCAGGGGAGGTCATCGTGCCTCTTTACTCATCCCTCATCAGGCCCATAATTGATTACAATGCCCCTTTTGGGATGTACCTTACCAGACACCTGCAGCAACTGGAAAGACCCCAAAAGTACCTCACCAAAAGGATCAAAGGGCTCAAACAGATGCCATATGCTGCCCGGTTAAAGAAACTCCAGCTCTACTCAGTGGCATACCGCCTGCTCAGAGGCGATCTGTGCCTGACGTATAAAGCCATGTCCAACCCGGAATTAATGGACATGCTGCACCTCAGAAAATCCAAATCCCATCGAGCTACGCTCGAGAGACTTGAACCTCAGCACTGAAATAAATAGGACATGCTGGAGGGACAGATTCATAACCCAGAGTCTCCCTTCACTCTGGAATAAAATCCCAGTCCAGGTTAGGCAGAGTCCCTCATTGACTCTCTTCAAGAGGAATCTTGATGAGTGGATAGGAGATCGTAGGTTTACCCTGGGTATCACTTCTGTGTCACTGTTAGACAGAGGCACAGTATACTAACCTCGAAAAAGGGCATAGCGAAATTAATTTAAAATGGGTGGCGAAAGCCAAACACACTCTGGCTAGGCTTATAAGTGCCCTAGGGCAGATAGCCTAGTATGAACCTATGAACCTATGTTCCCTTCTAGATACAAGTCAGCAATCTACACTGATGCTATCACTGTCTGCTTCCCTTTCAGCCATCTTATCTGCAACTCTGTGGAGCATTTCATAGTTTCTTCTCAAATATCACACACACACACATATACACACACATATACACACACACACACACACACACACACACACACACACACACACACACACACACACACACAGACACACACACACAGACACACACACACACACACACACACACACACACACACACACACACACACACACACACACACACACACACACACACAATCCCTGCTTCAGCACTTTTAAAATCACAGAAGTGAGAAGAATAATTAGAGTTGCAGATCTACAGGTCACTAACTGTGCTGTTAATGAAAAAAGAGACATTATGAGGTACTCTGCTTCCCTGGTCCAGCCACAGCCTAGCCACCATTCAGAGGACCCTTTGCCATTTCCATCTCCAGCCTAATGATTTCACAAGTAGGGATACAGCTACTACAGATATCCCACCCACTTGTGTGTTTTGTACAAGTGCTCAGCTACTGCCATTTTTTCATGATGTGCTGCACTTCACAAGAAAGATCTAAAATGAAGACCCAGCACCATCTTTTATGTTACTCAGACGGGAGACACGAATGTCTGTCCCCTGTGTGGGACCATGTCACTTGATAACTAAGCAGTGTTAATAACCAGCCATTTTTAAATGGCACAGTAAATGCAAATCAGCTGTAACTGATGGGAATATGTCTATAGCAGCGTAAGGTTACAGTTACCAACCAACAGCCCATGAAATGCTCTCTGCCTGCATTTCATAGCTGGTGGAATATTGGGAGTCCACCTCACCCCACTGCATTTTTGAGTGTGCACAGATGAAATCATGCAACTTCAGCCTTGACATATAGCACAGTCTGTGGAAGTGCAAGTATGAGTTAAAGCTTGCATGTAAGGTACAGTGATTTCATTGTGTTACTTCAGTGACTGTGTATTCCTTGGTGTGTGGTTCCCTGAACACCCACTCCCACTTAATAATCACAGGCACCATGTTATTTAACCCCACCAGGCTGGAGTTGGCTTTTCCTACCTCGATGATGCAAGTTCGTCTGCAGAAGATGAATGAGCTTAAGAAGCCATGACAGAGGCTTAACATGTCTTTGGTATCACTCAGTAAGTCCCTTAAGCCATAAGGTGTGGTTACTGGCAGAGATCTTGTCATAGGCTCAAGGGTGGGCACATCCTCCAGATCCACCTGCTTTCTCAACCCAGCTACTGCCGTTGCTCAAGCCTCCACCAGAGCTAAGTAAGTCAGCTATCCCCACCTGCATATCATTCCTCTACACCCCCTAAAAATGTGACCAGGAATATGTGTCACAGACAATTAACTGCCATTCATTGAACAGCATTCTACCTTCACCAAGGATGATGCCACAGTGTGAACAGAAAATGACTGATTTTAATAATTGGCTTAGTTTCTGATAACACTCTAAGGGAACCCAATATCTTTCAGCATGGAGAATATTTTAATAGATCATGTTGCTTTGTCAAGGAGGATCTGCACCTGTACCCCCTGGGCTTTCAGATACAGGCTAAATCTTTATATATGCCTTAGAGCTATTTTTTAGGCAATATTAAAATGACAAAGCTACCAACAAAGCAAAAAAAAAAAAAAAAAAAATCAAAGCAAACTTAAGGTGTTCTTGTTCAATGCCAGTATCCTAAACAAGAAACTCCACACCCTAGAAGTTATCTTTATTCTGGAGAGAATGTGATTTGTGTGCTGTTACCAAGACTTGGTTTAATGTTGCATAAAGTGCTCCGGCAGTGCAAGGCTACAGTGCTTTTCACACATTTATACCAACAGCAGCACAGTCAGGAGCAAAGGTAGAACTGTCTTGATCCATGTTAGCAACAAATACAATTCCTAGTTGGTTAAACAGGATGATGGCCTGGACTTCATCCACATCCAAGTCTCCATAGACAAGGTTCCTTACCATGTCTGGCCAGCTACAGGTCACCATCTATGACCCACAAGGCTCAAAATTCTTACGTAAACCTACTAGAGGCACTAACCATCCAAGCTAATACCCTATTCATGGGAGACTTTAACTACCCCTCTGTAGACTGGGAAACCTACACTGTCTCTAATTCGCAGGCACGTTTCCTAGACTTTTATTATCACAAACAATCCAGACCAGATAGTGCACACTCCAAACAGAGGAGCCAACTTATTAAACCTAGTACTCAACAACATGACTGAGCATTGCACCCTCCCCCATCCCATGTAACATCCTCATTGGTGAGGTCAGACCACAAAGCTGTCTTCCTTAAAATAAAAAAACAACCCAGAAAACCCAACACAACCGGTAACAGAAACTATTCTAAAAGAAACTACATTCTATTTACTGAGAGTTTGTTAAAATTCATGACTCCCCCAAAACCCGAGAACACAGCTACCTATGTAGAATTATTTACAGAAACCCTGTACAAACATGTAAATGGCTACATTGAGGCTGCTGTACCTACCAGAAGTAAGCCCAGATCTAACACCAAAAACAACCCCCACTGGAAGAATCCTAAATTTAACAGAGTAAATAACAAAAGAAAAGAGTCATGGCCATAATCAGAAAGAGCAACTCTCATAGAGCTATCTGATTCATCTAAGTCAAGAAACTAATAGATCTAATTAAGTCCAACAAGGCCTATTACAAGGTCAGGATATCTTCCCAGGCTAAGGGCAATCACAAGGCCTTCAGCGTTATCAGGAACCTTAAAGGTAACACCAGTGTGCAGAACTGATAGTAAATGGTATGGTCACTGACCTGGGTGTTATAGAGAATCTACTGGCTGATTTAACTCTTACTTCACCCCCCATCCACCTCACTTCCCCCTGTGAAATCCCTTCTAGCATATCCCCCAACTATCAAGAGGAAGAGGACCTGGTGGCACTCATTAGGTTAACACTGTTTCAATGTGCTCTGACAATATCCATGATTGCTTCCTAAATAGCCTAAAACATGATCTAGCATGACCATTTTAGGCACGCTTCAACTACAGCCTCAAAACAGGTTATGTGCCAGGTGAATGTAGGGCTGCAACAGTCCTCCCTTTTCATAAGGACGTACCATCAACTGACTCCAGGAACTACAGACCCATCAGTCTGACAAGTCTAATATGTAAAGTCATGGAACAAATCATCACTGAAATAATCCAAGGTCATTGGCAACATTCAGACACTGGACCCATTACAGTTTTGCTTTAAGGGAAGGTCTTGTCTACTCAGCCTGGTAGAGTTCTTTAAGAGGTTCACCAAAGCTATAGATGAGGGGAAAACTGTGCTTACTACCTACCTTGACCTGGCCAAGGTGTTTGATACAATATACTGCTCAGGTATTGTTGACAAACTCTTAGAACTAGGCATAAATCCTTACATAACTCACTGGATTGCTGGTTGGCTTACAAATAACACTCAATAAATCAAGATAGGTGAGACCACCTCCACCAGGAAGCAGGTCACCAGTGGAGTACCCTAGGGCTCCATGTTGGGCCCACTCCTGACTGGCATCTACTTCTCATAAGACAAAGCTAATGTCAAAGGCCTCTGGCTCACCAAGTCTGCAGATAACATTAAACTGGGAGCTGTCAAAGATCCCCCCATGTCACCAATATCCTACAAGAAGGACTAACACAAACAAATAATTGTTTCCAAAGCCACTGATTAAAATTCAAAGTGAAGAAGTGCTTTATAGTGCCATTTGGGAAATTGTCCACCCAAGCTTATTACTCCATCAATAAAACACCCCTAAGAGTTGACCTGATAGGGATCTGGGAACATATGTCAACAGTAGGCTGGCCTTCGACTAACATGTAGCCAATATAGTAAGAAAATCATTCTATGGCTCCCTACTCATAAACATGGATTTTGGAATCCGGGTTCAAGGAAGCTGTAGTACCACTCTACTCAGCCCTTATCAGACTCATCGAGTACAATGCTCTCTTTGGCATGTAACTAACTGGGTACTTGTAAAAACTGGAATGCCCTCAAAGACTCCTCAGCAGGAGAATCCAGGATGCGAATACCCTGTCCTCTAGAAATCAGCTTAAGACCAAATGTCTGTACTCAGTCTCCAACAGGTTACTGAGAGGCGATCTGTGCCTGGCATACAAGTCGCCCTCAGATTCAGCTCTGATGACCCTTTTGCACATCAGCAAAACAAGCACGACCAGAAACACCAGATCCAAGGATATGAACTTTGCCTGTGACATAGTAAATAGGACGTGCTGGATACACTGATATTTATCTCAAAGAACACCAACCTAATGGAATAAGCTCCTCATTTATGTGAAGCAGAGTTCATCCCTGACCCTATTAAAACAAAACCTTAATCATTGGATGGGAAATTGCAAATTCATCCCTGGTCTGGCTCCCTATGTCTCTGATGGACAGAGGTAGACAGTAAGTAAATTAATCACCAACCAACATACCCTCCCACCATAACCCTTGGCTATCTCCTTACTAACATACTTCGCCATATAGGTTGTCCAAGGAATTTGGGGATAAAACTGGGTTGGGTTGCACAGCTAGGTTTGTAAAGACCCCGGTGGTCATTAGCATAGTATAAACCTATGAACTCATGAATAACCTTGTCATTCTTTACCCACCAACTGCACAGTTATTTCAGGGACATAAAGTGATCCCCAATCACCTAGGTCATTGTCAGTGCCCCACACCTCCACAGTATAGAGCCAAAGTGCAAGGTACAGTCTAGTGGTGAAAACAAGCCAGAACATGCAGTTGCTACACAAGGAGAGTAAATCATACAAGAACTAAGAATACCCATCACAGAAATAATACTAGTGTTACAAAACATTTACCTGTCAAGATGTAAAACATTAAAGTGATGTCCTAGTGAAAGTAGTGCAATAAGCTGCACAGACCGATTGTCAGTTACAAGTAATGTGACAGAGACACAGAAGCATCTGTAATAGCAGTAACAATGATCCCTACAAAAATCCTTTAGTTACACAGTACAGGCCTGGAATTCAGTGCATTTGGGAAAGGGAGCTATGCAGTCATTTAGAAAGGTACATATGGGTAAAAGGTCAGACATGTTTGGTCACTGATTAGGAACAGTACTAAACTCTGCCTCTCCTATAGAACACATGATTTTTTTCTGCACACATAGTTAACTATTTACATGGGATCTGTGTTTTTTTTTTTTTTAAGGCTGCATGGGTGCTATGAAGTACTGAAGAGTCGCAACGTAGCTGAGATCTTGGAAGATTTCACTGGCAATATCTCAGAACCTGTGTCCATGGCTGAAGAAGAGCTTGATGAGAATCCTGACAATCGAAAGGAACTTTTTGAATACTTACAGAAAGCCCACTCCAGGGAAGCCATCATCGCCTGCTACATCAAGGTAGAGCTTCATGAAATCACTGCCATACTGCTACCATTTATATCAAAGTTGCAATGGTGGAGATATCACAATTAGCACTTGCAAACATCTGCTGAAATGGGATGCAGACTTTAAAAACTACAATATTAAGAAACAGTGTACTTGTATCTCTCATTAGCTTGCACTTCCTCTTCCCTACTTACTTGTAAGGGCATTCTTTAAACAATCTGGGCCTTGGCTCATTTACAGGTTCTCTTCACAACATTTTCTGTCTGCATAACACATAATTTACCTGCTTTACACAGTGATAACAGAGCAGATGTAGATGAACTTTAAGGCCCTACAGCCTAACAGAGTATGGACAATGTACACAGAGAGTGTTACAGCTCTGACATTTTTTCCACTGCATGTCATAGTCCTGGGTTTAATTTTCTGTCTTCACTGGTAACCTGCACAGCTTTAAGAAAACTACTTACCCAAGAAGTGGTGCTAGGTCACCCCTCCATGAAAGATGCAATTCTGCTTATTGGACATACTTGTTTAGAAAACGAATTAAAAAAGTGGTATTTCTTACATCTTAGTTCACATGTCTTTAGTGAAAATTAAAGAAGAGAAATATGTGATCTGTAAGTGACACACAAATGAAGTGGCATTTAGTCATTGTGAATGCTAGTATTTTTAAGGTAGCAGTACACCATTGAAGTTTTTCAAAATAATTTGCTGACTTGCCTTACATAAAATGGTAATCCAGCAAATAAGACAAGTGAATACACTCATTAAAATTTTTAAGGTGGTAAAAAGGCAGTAAAAGTCACAAATTTCCATTTTGTTTACATTACTTGAAAATATTCCAGTGCTCTCCCAAAGGGAGCACAAAAACATGGAGCATACGGGCATACCCCTCAACCTCTTAGCACAAGAAATATGGGCAAAGCCTAAAATAATGGGGGGGGGGAAAGGTTCAAAAATAGAAACAGATTTTAAATATTGCTCTTATAAACTTAGAATATTGCTAGAATAACAGGATTTGTGTTAGCATGCATTTTTCTGAAGGATATGAAGTCTGAAACTCTAATGTATGCCATTATTTAGTGACTTCAGTCCTCAGTGATTTGCCAGAAAACTACACATTTTATGAGGAATATACCAAACATATGATACAAAAATCTGGACAATTCAGAGGAATGAAGTGATGTGGATAAAGTTAACAAGATTTTAGGTGGGTAACAGTGCAGGCCAGGACACCACTGAGGAGCCCAAATTCCCAACTAAACCAGAGCACTGCCTAAGAGACTTGCTTAGACCACACAGTAGGCAAATAGAGGCAGAGGTAATCAAACCCTGGACTATAAGATGTGTTGATCCTCTAATGTCATATTTAATTATTTCTTTTTGCAGAGAAAGCAACCATGTGGTATATGTTGTTGGAATTGGATCTATAAATTAAGTTTGATAACTGTAGTTGCTATCAAATCCAAGTGTATCCAACATTTGACATTTCAATATGAATAGGGATTTCTACGTTTACAAAGCATTGCACATAAAATCTCAGAGAAATTGCCAAAATGATGCAGACTTTTCCACCAGTCTTCACTCTATTTACAGGGACTCGGTAATACAAGGATTTTATCAGCATACCTTTCAAGGAAGTTAGGCACTCTTAGTGATAAGCTATAATATTTTTATTGTCATACCTACTAAATGTATTAATGGTAAAGATCAGCATTTGGAATAACTAAAGTTTCAGGTTCAATATTACAAGATTTAACTATCAACAAACCAAGAAATTCTGTCTCCATAATAGCACATTACCGAGTCTGGCATAATACCATTTGTTTACTTTTAGAAATTCTGCTTGAGGCCTTTCCAACTATAGCTGAATGTTGAGCTTGAAGCCGGTGCCAATCTGGACTCTCATCTATTTTTTACAACCTCACCTCAAACTCAGTGCTTCAGTCAGCCTTTTTTTAGCTGAGGTGTGTCACTGTCTATCTTAAAGTTATTCATTGCACTTAGAGACTCAGTTTGCAGCCTTCAGCTAGACAATATATGTTTTTCATCTGTAGCCAAAATTATTAAACTTCCTTTTTTCACTTTGTTTTTAAAGCTGTAAATGTTTTAAGTGTAGCACATACTGAATTGCTTCATTCAGAAACTAATTGATTATCTGGTATTATAACCAATACCAGACAGAAAAAAAATGTACAGAAAGGACAGATTCAGCACAGGTGTGGCACTCTGGAGATGGATTAAGAAGAGATAAGTATTTTATAATGAAAGAATCATTCAAAGAAAAGTTTACTGTTAAACAATTTGAGCTTTTTTGCCACTGGCACTGTAAGCAGAGTGATTATTAAACACAACTAGGGTGTAATTGTTAAAGTTAGAACTTTACTAAGCAGAATGCATTTGAGTATGACAATAACGCATCAATCCTCAATGGCTTTATGCTGTCTGCATATTTCTTTGTATTACCGAGTCCCTGTAAATAGACTGAAGACAAAGGAATAATTTATTAACAGCAACCAGATCATCCTTTCTTTCCTGTCTGCCTGTCTACCCAGTCTATCTAATTAACTTTTAGGTTCATAGGTCAGTACTAGGCTAGCAACACTTGTAGGCCATTTTAAACCTAGCCAATTAACCTCAAAGGTGCGAATCAAATACTGTACCTTGTGTCTGTGAGGTAAACACCTTAACCATTATGCCATCCCCCAACCCTTTTTAAGCATATCATTACTTACATCAGTGCTGGAATTACTATGACATCCCTTATCTTCAGGAAAGAGAATGTTATGGTTAGAGTCCTCACAACTTTAATGACACAGTAGTGAGTGAGCCAAAAGGAGGGAAGCAGATGCCAAACACCACCAGCTCCATGGCATATTGAAGCCCTTGCTGGCTTTAATATTTGTCTTAAAAAGGTCACACAGAATCCTGCTTACTAAGTGACTTACTGTACTGTTGCTGAGAATGGAAAAAATGAATATAAGAATATATCGGAGAGACAAGGATGCAGAAAATGGAAAGTGGGTAGAATAGAGATGTTTCTAAGTTAAATAATTATACTAAGAACATTCATTAATTAACAGTACTTTGTGATGTATTTTACTAAAGATTTATAACCATATTCTTTCACTACTGACCCATTCATTTTCTTTAGCCTGGCAAAGAAAATACAGCACAGATACCATGTGGTCTAGTGAAAGGGCATGCTTATGGTATCACAGACATTCGAGAGGTGCATCTCAACAGAGACCTGATTTCTTGGTTCAAAGCTACAGAACTTTATATGATCAAGCTGCAGAATCCTTGGGGACCATCAGAGTGGAAGGGGGCATGGAGTTACCGGTAGGAAAGCTTTCTTTACTAGGCTGTGTGACTTTCTGAGTTTTATTTTGATGATTGCCACCATTCACACTTATGTAATTTACTCCCTGAATATCACAAAGCCTCAGAATGCTCATAGAGTGTACCTCGCCTTGGTTTTTAATGAACATGTACTTTATGAAAATATCAACTTGTCTTGTAGAAAACCTCATGTTGCTGAGGGATATGGCAGAATGATAGAGGGTTACATAATAGTGGCCTCCCAAAAGAGGAAGTTAGAGAGTAAATCTGAATTTGTCAGTAGGACAAAAAGGGCAAGCAGCAGAGTGTAAAGGGACACGAATGCTAAAATGGAACATAGAAGAAACCTAACACTAGAGATAAAATGAGCCATGGTTGGGAGGTGGGATGTGAGTAGAGATGCAAACATGGCAATGCAAAGGTGTGGAAAACAAGTATGTTTATGCAATAGCCCTGCCGAAATAAATTTCAGATATTAAAACTGTATCATGCAGACAGAGGAGAGAATATTTGTCATTGCAACCGTGGCGCCTTTGAAACCACAGCTGTGTGATGGCTGTTCAAGGATTTGTTTATTGCATCTCCTTTATTAATTTACTGATGTTTTTAACAATGTGGGTGACCTGATCTGGAGACTTTTTTCAGTCATGAATCTGGCCTCATCTGAGTAGAACAATTCTGTCAAATTAATGTTAAAAAAAAATATCCAGCAATTACAATAAATGCAGATGTTTAATATTATCTAAAGCAATTAAGATCCCTCGAACTTAACAGATCCATCCATCCATCCATCCATCCATCCATACATCCATCCATCCATCCATCCTTAACCTCTTTTCCCATTTTCCACATGGGGTTGGGGTGTCACTTCTACAGTGACAGTCATCTCGAGCCAAGGTTTAGACCACCAGGTGGCTAGCCCTGCCACAGTAGTTCATTCGCACCACTCACTCACTCACTCACTCACTCACTCACTCACTCACTCACTCACTCACTCACTCACTCACTCACTCACTCACTCACACACACGGGAGGAAACTGGAGCACCCGGAGGAAACCAATGTGACCACAAGGAGGACATGCAGACTAATGAAATAAATTCATATTCTATATGCATGTAAGCAAATGCAAAGTGAATTATGTCCATATGTTCCTATGATATTCAAAAGGCCATGTACTGAAAAAGACATAAAACACATTTAAGGAAAGGCAACTCATTCAATGGTGGTGAATTCCTTTTCACTGGTACAGGCTCTTACATTGCTGTAAAAACCTTTGGATGAGACATTAAACTGATGTCCTTTTTGCCTGAGTGGTGGTAGTTCAGGTGGATGTAAAACATTCCACAGCACCTATCAAAAAGAATTGGGGAGTTCCCCAATGTCTTAGCCAAATTTCTCATTGTTGTATAAATACCACCTTATTATATATATATGACGACCTACCACTGGTCAAGTAATCAAGGAGCCTCAATCCTCTCGACTGGCAGTAGTGGGGTGCATACACTGACAGGATGAGAAGGTACACACACCGTATTTCCAGATGCAACTCTGCATCAAGTACAATTTCCCTTATGAGCACACAGAGACTACAGTCAGTCTGGGGCTGGTTTCTCCCTCTTTCTTCAGATCCCCAGTAAGACTCCCCACTGGCACAACTATAAAGTTGAGATCTCAGCTGAGTGGTCAGTCCAAGACCTGCAGTACCCTCACAGTCCAACCAGTGCTTCATATCCCTGCCCAAGTAGCTGACACACACACTCTTTGAGGTTTGATTTATACATACATACACACACACTCCTGGGAATGGCTGGCACAGGTTTTATAGCTATGCACCCTTTTGCCCAGACTATAAGGTAGTTATCACTGCTACCAGCCAGCTCCTTATTAGCTACTTTAATGATCTTAACAAGAGGTGTCCAATCTTACAGTGAAATGCTACTATTAATGCAAATGGTAGTTTGACCAGGAGCAAGGCTATTAGGAGTAGCCCGCAGTGTCACCAAATAAATATGCAAGTACTCTCAGAACTTAAATATCTCTAGACAGATCAGCCACAATGAAAGGTTTAAATATATTTAATAATAAATAATAAAAGAACAAAACAATACTAAATATATATTTACAGTGACATCAGAGTTCAAAATCACATTAAATATTTAAAACAACATTGCAGGATAGTCTCAAATAAATGGAGAACAATATCTAAACTAAGCTTTGATATATTCCTGACTATATCTAAGAGAGTTATTATTCCCTAGAAACTTACTTACACAGCAATACAAATTTGTGGTGAATGGGTCTTCTTGTTAGGTCCAAGACAGACTACAGAATGCAGTGTCTGTCTAAGAGACATCTCAAATTAATATCTCAAATATTACTGCTGGGCTAGCTTGCAAAATGACATAATTTCTTGTCATCTGGCTTTCAATTCCCAGACCCAAAATAACCACTGATGGCAGCTGGTAGCATTTACCAGCTACCTGTGAAAAAACATAGACCTCAGATCTTTGGCAGAGAATGGAAGTCATAAAACAATAAAACACTTCCAAGACAATACAGAAAGCTTCTCAGCACAGACATTATATCTACTTGCTGCTATAAAGTAATTTAATTTCAGCTATTATCTCCTGTGTTCCAGTTTCCATTGTTAAAATATATACATTTAAACAGTTACAATAGTGTATGTACATTTCTGTTCTGTTCCAGCAGGGCAAACTGTGGAGAGATCTATTAAACACAAGCATTTTGCAAACCCTTTTCAACACACGTCTGTACAAATAAGTTTGATATACACATAACATATAGTTTTAATACAATTGTAACACAAGCATGTTACACAAATCATTTCCTTTAACAAAATTAAAATGAACTGTTAAAAACACAAAAAACGAAGATCAGGGAGTAAACACCGAAACTACTTAAACAGATTTATTGTTAGCGCTTTCGGAGAGACAAATATCTTTCCTTCTTCAGACAAAATACATTTTGAAATCAAGGCTATATTTATACCTTTCCTAATAACGTAGTTGTACACTTAATTACAATTAAGTATTTAAAGCAACATAACATTATAAGAACTTGTGCTATAGAAGTGTGCTTTAAAAATGTGTATGTGTATCCACACCCTATAATCACAACAAACAGCCCTACCTCAACGTTTGTATACCATACATCTTGATCTAAAATAACTTACTCTATAAAACAGTTAACTTAATAAATAAATCTTAATGCCATATATTTGACAAAACCTTATATATAATATAATATTCCTTATGATTGTCTTCTTAGTGCAATCTGTTTTAACACACAAAGAATAGATGTATATTCATAAAGACCAGGGAAAAGATGTGCAGCAGTTCTAATCTGCCAAAAAAGTTCTTCCCTTTCTAAAATTATTTGCCAAGGTCCTGCTCTGGATACACATACACATTTTTAAAGCACACTTCTATAGCACAAGTTGTTATAATGTTATGTTGCTTTAAATACTTAATTGTAATTAAGTGTACAACTACGTTATTAGGAAAGGTATAAATATAGCCTTGATTTCAAAATGTATTTTGTCTGAAGAAGGAATGATATTTGTCTCTCCGAAAGCACTAACAATAAATCTGTTTAAGTAGTTTCGGTGTTTGCTCCCTGATCTTCGTTTTTTTGTGTTTTTACACAAATCATTTCAATATTCACCAATGACATATACTTATTTACAAAATTCCAGATAGCTGTGTATCTCCTTTTGTGACCCCCGTATATATATGTGTGTGTGTATATATATATATATATATATATATATATATATATATATATATATATATATATTTTATTTATTTATTTTATTTTTATTTTACATTTGTAAAAAATATATATATATATATATATATATATATATATATATATATATATACACACACTATATATAACTTTGGAGATGTGGGTGCCCACATTGGGGGTGCATACAAAAAACAAGTTAAAAGGAGAAGAGCGTTGCTCAATATTCTTTCCTTGTACATTTTCATTCTTTTTTAGAATCATAGGACAGGGCACTTTAAGTAATACTTTTGTGACAATGTATTTTATAAGGTTCTTCAACATGAAGTAATGGTGAAGGATTAAAGTTATCTACTCACCATAACTATTCATCTGTGTTGCCCATTTTCATTCTTCCTCAACTGATGGGTCTCGGATCCAGCTCAGACACATTTACTAGATTTTCAGATGTCTCTGTCAAGCTCCTCCCTTTATCCATAATGCCCCTGTTACCCTGCAATACCTCAGATCAACTTTGCTGCCCCAAAACAAACAGAAAGAACTAGCCACTAGCCTCAGGCCAGAACAGAAGGAAGGCTAGAAGAAGAGACTGGGGCTCAAACATGGAACAGGGGTTCTGCAACAAGCATAAAGCCACTCCAGGAAGAAAAGGGAAGGGGGAAGTTAAGGAAGAATGAAAATGGACAGCACAGATATATAGTTATGGTGAGTCCATCACTGTTAATATCTGATGTTGTCATATTCATTCATTCCTCAGCTGATGGGACAGAGTCACCAGCTATGTGAACCTTGGGTGACCCTCATGGAAGGATATTCCTGAGTAGTGCAAAAACCAAAGGCAGCCCTGTTTCTAGAAGTCAAATGCAATTTGTAATGAGCAATAAATGTATATACATAGCAACAAGTAGCTGTAGCACAAATGTCATCAATTGAAGTCCTAGACCAGAAAGTGGATGAAGTCACCATAGACTTGGTAGAGTGTGCTTTAGGAGGTCTGGGTAAGGACAAATCCCCTTGACCATAAACAAAGGATATGCAGTCTATCAACCATCTGGCTAGATTAACTTTAAAAACTGGTCTACCCAATGTGTTGGTGAAGAGCAAGACAATCAATTGATCCATCTTTCTGAAATCTTTTGTTCTATGGAGATAAAAGCAGAGCTGCCTATTTACATCCAAGAGATGAATCATTTATTCACTTTTATTAGTGAAGCTGGGGAAAGAAAACAGGCAAATTAATGACTTGGCTAATATTCATCTCTGATGCTACTTTGGACAAGAAGGATGGATTGGTCCATAAGGTAACTGTATCTTTGTGGAAGATCAAATGTGGGGATTTTGAACAGAGAGCCTGGAGCTCAGATACTTGTCTTGCAGATGTAATAGCCAGTAGAAAAGCAGTTTCTAAAGATAAAAATTTTAAGTCAGATTGAGCTGATGGCTCAAATGGACTGAGTTAAACCTTGCAGTAAAACTGTTAAATCCAAGGGTGGGGTAGGATTCTTCACTGGTGCCTAAGGAAAAGGGTACCTTTAAGGAAAGCCTTGCACAATTTTGATGAAACTAAAGTGGAAGCATTTTCGCCTGAATGAAAATTAGATATTGCTGCCAATTGGACTTTTATAGTACAGAAACTAGCCCCTTCTTGAAAAACAGATGCTACAAACTCCAGGACAGCAACAATAGGGGCAATAAAGGGGTCTAATTTCCTCTGGAGAGCCCAGCAGAGAATCTGTTCCATTTACACTTGTAGATCTTCATAGTAGAGGCCTTATGGTATGATAGCAGAATCGGTCATACCTGGGAGGCAAGATTTCTACCATTAATGGAACTGCAGAAACCATACAGTCAACTTGAGGCCTGTAATGTCCAGGTGAGCCATACATGTGTGTTGAGAGAGAGAAGGTCTAGAGTGGGGTCCAGTCATCAGGTGGATGTTGATGAGGGAACCATACCTGACAAGTCCAATAAGGGGCAAAGAGGATAACTGTACTCCTCAACTGAAGTGACTTCTGTAAGAATTTGGGAATTAGAGTTATTGGAGGATAAGCGTAAAGGATATTGATGGGCTAAACCTGGACTAGAGCATCTCTTGGTGACTCTTGTGTGGGGAATCAGGGCAAAGGACCTACCACAATTGTCATGCAGAGAGGCAAACCGATCGCAGCAAGGTTGACCCCACTGACAGAAAATGCTTTCCACAACTAACAGAATGAGAGATCAATAGTGAGGCATCAGAATGGGCCTGCTGAGGTTGTCCACTAGCACTTTGGATTTTCCCAGATGTGTATTTTCATAAGAAAATGGTTGGAGGAGATCACTCACTGCCACACTCTCATTACCTCTCAACAAAGGGAATAAGATTGGGATCCCCCCTGCTTGTTGATGTATCAGACCACAGACATATTGTCAGCTTGAATTGCAATTGTCCTGAGAGGGATGGTGTCCTGAAAGACCTGCAGCATTAGGATGACTGCTCTCATCTCCAGGACACTGGTGTGTGAATTGGTCTTATCCAGGGACTACATTCCTTGGACCTTCCTTCCAAGAAATGTCCCCGCCACCCCAATTGGGAGACATCCATGGATATTGTGGTTGCTGGGGTGGAAAAACAAGAGGGTGACCTTGGGAAAATTTGTCTGACTGACTCCACCAGTGCAGGTGGTCTTTGCATATTTGTATGAGTTTGACTGGTGCAGGCAAGATATGGAGAAGAATTGTCCACTGAACAGCTAAAGTCTATTGAAAACTGAGCATATAAAAGTGAGCCATAGGAACCAAGTTTATGGCTGCTACCATCAACCCTAAAGTCTGAAGAATCAACCTGGCTAGAGAAGAAGTAATGATAAAATCACTGTTCAGCCACGGAGATCGTAGAAGCTTCCAAGTTAAAATCTTTGGCAAAAAGTGTTTAATAAACAGATTAATATCACAAAATCACAACAAAATAGCTGTTGGAGGACAAGCGTTTTCGGCAAACTGCTTTCTTCAGATCCATAAACAGCCTTTAGAAACAGGAGAATAAGTAGATTCTTTCATCCAATTAAGTTATTACATAATTTCCTGAGGCTTCTACCCTTAAGTAAGGGTTTTAAAGGGACCATGCCATTAAGTCCAGGCTGCTTATCTGTTGCAGGTCTGCTATCCACCTCAGTTTTACTACTTCAGTTTGATTTTTAATATTCCCCACCTGTATTGCTAAAATCCACTTTTTCTCAACAGGAAAATAAGAATTGGTGAGTGGGAAGTGTATGCACATGACATGCTAAAGCATTTGTTCTAACATCCTGTCTTGTATCACTATAGTGACACAAGAGACCCAAAAGCTTCCAGGAACACTGACTTCTCCTGAGAAGGGGGGTTCAGATGACCATCCACCTTTCTGCTTGAGTATTTTAAAGATGTCTCTGAAGGAAACATCATCTGGTGGAGACCTTGGGTACTCCTCCTCTTCAATGAAGTCAGTGTCTTTGGTGAGCAACTCCTGAGGGGAATGTATGTGCCTCCTTTTGCACATTCTCTTTCAGAAAACCTCCTCATTGAGGTGGTCTGGCGAGATGTACAAAGAGAGGGTAAAGTCAAGGGGAACTGTGTGAATGCTTGATAGGGCCAGTTGTCATTGTGTGATAGGTCTGTGAGGATCAGAGCTCTGACCTAGTGATGGCAGGTCTGTAGGATACAAAGAAGAAAGAATAGTCATGTCTCTCGGATGAGAGAAGGTACTCTCCACCACCACAAAGGCAGATGGTCCGGCAGAAGCTGTAGCTGGTTGCACCAGAACTGAAGTCTCTGATGCCACAATGCCCTGACCCTGCCCAGATCCCTGTCTTGAGGGGGGTAGTCGGCCCCAAGCTGTCCAAAACCAAAGCCTTGAGGGTTAGGGATGGCTCCAACAACCTCTGAGTCAAACCAAGCCCCCCAGACTGGGTGCTGAAGTTTCAGCTGCAAAACTTATCCTGTTCCAAGGAGATCAGCACCATACAAGTTAGGGACATAGCTGGAGACCTACCTGCCTTTGGAACCAATGCAGACATTCTCAGGGTTCTTGGATCTGAGGGCTGTGAAATCACTGGTCAGATCTGAGAAGAAGAAATTACAGTGTGGGAAACATATGGGAGGCTCATGGATCTGAAGGAAGACGGAGATGGGATAACCCTATCTGAATCTGAAATCTAAGGAACTTACTCATCATCCTATTCCTGTCAGCTCTGGAAAGGCTCCTGGATTACCGGATGGAGGAAGTAGAAGACTGGGTCAGGATGCTCTCCTTGGTGTCTCTTGGAGGAAGAGAATATGGCTTGCAAGGCATTTAAAACTGTATTAACACACACACACACACACACTGTCTAGTGAACTATTCAGGAGTGTTTCCCTTCTCCTCCTGTTTAGCTAATATGTGGCTGGTGACTCCTTTACTGTTTTCTTAGACCTACATGCTGTATTCTATATACCATGCGCACATACTAATGCTAGTATAGCGTATGTGGGCAGTTTATCACATATTAGTATTGCTCTGATCTATTTGTGCTGCATTTATTCACTGGTATGCTTTAAACTTCTACTAAATGTTAGAATTGCAGTCTACCCTGATAGTAATATTTTTGTTTCACATTTCATGCTTGCATTTCTCAGCTATGGCATTCTGTCTCTCCTATACTTCCCTCCAGCTTCTTCAGTGACCTTACTAACTGCAGCTGTCTGTTACTCTCCATTCTTATTTTTAGATTTCCACAGCCCCTGCAAATGGGTTACTTGGCAGTTCCCCTCCTACTGGTCCACAGCAGCTTTTACTTGGTCTACCACCTTCATGAACCTGGCCACTAAACAATCATCCTGAAAGAAAACGGACTAAAAAAGCATTGTAGGTGCACCTGAATTCCACAATAGTTTGGACTTATCCCTGTATTAAGTGCATAGTGTACTTTAACTATAGGCCAGGGAATGGCAGCTGCCCCCCACCTCCATTCACAAGCTAGCATTTCTTGTAAGATTTAACTGTAAACATCTTTAATATACAATCACATACCCTTTTTAGTAGTTGTTCCTGACTCCCAGCTAAGTCAAGCACACTAAAGTGAACATAAGTACAAATACACAGCACAAGGTTTCTGCATTAGCTAAACAGCACATTGTAGGCAATAAGAACATCGCTTTTGTTCTGTAAGATCCTGCATATATTTAAAAGAAAACAAAAACTAACAGGCAAGGTACTTCTTTTCCAAACAGACATACCTAAATCAGTCTATGGATTGAGTGACTGTTTTTTGTCTGACTCACACCTACCCATGGCCAGCCCCTGCTCTCATTAGTCATTACACTTTCAATGCGATAAAAACACTGCAGAACTCACCACCGATAATGGAACACACCTTTATTAACAGACAAAAACAGATGATGAGCGCTTTCACGTACTAGGTACGCTTCTTCAGATCTACTAAACTGAATTCTCATCTCACTTTTTATACATACAGAATGAAACCAATTAGTCACATAATCAATCAATTATCATATTAAGAGACAAATTCTTTGTGAACACCTTATAAGGAAGCATTGCAAAACTTGTTCTTAGAGAAAAAGGCTAACATAGCCAATGAACTATAAAATGGATATCAAACCTATAGCAAATAAAACATGTTGATCTAAAATAAAAAGATAAAAAACATATATATATGTATATATATATATATATATATATATATATATATATATATATATATCAATATTTATAAATAAGTATAGTAACATATTATAAAATATATCATGTCTATAGACAATTTATCTAGACATATCAGGATGGGTATCTCACATATATTCATATATAGATATAAATGAATACAACATATATATATAAAGAATCATATAATAAATATGGATAAAAATGTGTATCAAAAATGTGTACATAAATATATGTGTATATATAATAAATATAATAAATAAATATAAATGTATCTAAAAATACTCATGAGTAAGAAATATATGTGATTATGGTAATATGTATAAATATATGTACATAGACATGAAAATATATCATGATATAAATAATCTTTACAACCCCCCCACTCTCATCCAATATGGTCTCAGCAAAGGTGATGTAAACCTTCCCCACCTCCTCCTCCAATATGGTCTCAGCAAAGGTGATTTAAACCTGTGGTGTCATCTTGGATTCCCAAAGCAGCTGCCTGTACCCCTCTGGCCTTTAGTATACCTTGATGTAAGTGCTTAATCTTTCTGAAACAACAGTTGCAAAGTTATTATAATATATAAATTCCCTTAATGCCTTCTGCATAATACAATAAGTGTTATGGTTGAACTTAAGCACTCAGGGTTTCTGCAGCACTGACAGTTCCCAGTAGGCATCTCCCATCTACATTTTAAGTTGTAATTTGAATCTGCTGTTTTTAGATACTTCAGACAGATTACTTACTGTTTTTCCTCAAAGAAAAGGGGAACCTGATTGCTTCTGTAACCTCACGATCTGGTCGGGCCTTGCTTTGCTTGGCTCACTCCCCTCCCCTAACCTGCCCCCATTTCCCACCTGCCCCCTCTATACCTACATTTATTCTAAGCCCTCATCACCTGACCATACCATCTGACCTCCACCTACACCAATCACTCACTCAACATCAACTTCAATTAATACACCACTCCCACTTCCCAACAACACATATTTGATAGACATACCTCCACATTTCACCCATCCTCCTAAAGAACCACATAAATTCATTCACCTTAATCACCTAGCTACCACCAGTATAACATCTCTACCATACAATCATGCTAACAACACTATCATCCCTATCATTAGCACTCATATCACTAGCTTTTATCACATCCATACAAATAAACTTACCTCTACACAATAACACATATCATATAACACACATTTCCACACCCTCACAAACTCACGCAAACTTCATCAGCCCTACAATTCTAAATCTTAATACTACACTTTACTCGCACAACATTACAAAACCAAGATATAACTCTAGAAAAAACTCACAGAGATACAACTCACAAACATTATAAAGCACATGCTATCATCCATAAAGAAAATACTAACCTCTGGTGATATACACCCTACCCAAGCCCTCTCAAAACCAAATATATATCTGACCTGCTGATTCTTAATATCAACATATTAAGTATCACCAACAAGATATCTGAACTGTACGCATTTATAGCCCATTACAATCCTGATATACTGACAGTCACAGAAAATTGGCTAAACCCTAGCATCCAAAATGAAGACTTCCTCCCCCCAAGTTATAATACCTTAAGATTGGATAGAGTAGGAAGAAAAGGAGGTGGGGTAGCCATACTCTTTAAGAACACACTGAACCTCCCAACTCCTCCAGACCACACCACCTAAATTTCTAAATGCTGAAACCCTGTTTACTGTCCTTTCCATAAATAAAACTAAGAAAATCAATATTCTTTGCTGCTATATACCCCAGGTAACAGCTCTCTTATTATACAAGAAATCCTACACTGGACAAAAGATAACCTACCACAAGAAACTATCCTATTAGGTGACCTAAATACTGATTGGACAGCTTGTGATTCCAACAACCCACTAACCATATTAATCTATATGGGTTCTCTCAACTGATTGAAGAGCCCATTAGAATAGATAAAAAAATCAGAAAAAAAATATATATTTTTGATTGGACTCTGATCAACTACCCCAAACAAAACTACCAGGTAGGTTGCCTTCCAGATGGTCTCAGTGACCACCTCCCCACATTCCTACTATGCAAACACTCCAACCTACCCAAACCCATTGTTTACAAACTAATACGGGATGACCGCAACCTTACCCCACATTATCTCAATACTGTTCTCAGCCACTGTAACTGGGAACAACTACAAACCACTGGATTAGACCAGGAGGTTGACTACTTTAATACTACTTTTATTAACGTTCTTAACAAACTCACCCCCAGTAGGAAAATTAGAGTGAAAGCTAACTATGCACCTTGGCTAAGTAGGGACACTAGAGCCCTACTAAAAGCCAGAGATAAAACCTGGAAAATCTGGAAAAGGGAAAAACACCACCAGTTCCAAGCAAAACTACCAACAGCTTGGAAATCAGGCCAAGGGTCAAGCTAAACAAAATAAACAAAACTACTTACTCAGTGCCCAAAACAAATACTCAAAAAAATCCACAAAAATTCTGGCACTCTATTAACTCCTTACTAAAACCAGGCAAAACCACTACTCCAGCTCCAAACTCTATAGATAGTAATTTAGATATAGCCACTCAATTTAACCACCACTTCACAAAATCCATCCTGGCTCTATCCAGCCAGCTAACCAATCATAGTCCATCACATACCCAAACCAATCAACCAGAAAAGACTCCCTCCTTTATTCTATCATCTGTCCCCACCTCTACAATTAAGAAACTCCTTCTAAAACTTAAACCCACCACCCTTGCAGCTGATAACTTACGTGCTACCTTCATGAAAATGGCCTCTGACTCTCTGTCTTACCCCATCTCCATCCTAATCAACCACTCCATACAGGAATCCTATATTCCCAAACTCTGGAAAGTATCTTATATTATTCCTCTTCATTAAGGGGGTAACTCTTATGACTTCTCAAACTACCGACCCATTGCCATCTTATGCACCCTATTTAAATTCTAGAGAATCCATTTGCAAGTCATGAAATTCCTGAACACACTTCAACTCCTCTCTACCACACAACATGGCTTCCACCCTTATCACAGCACAATCACTGCTCTTCTTTCATTCTCTAATATAGTTAACCTTCACAGGAATGACTACAAATATACATCAGCCATTTTCTTGGACCTCTCAAAGGCATTTGACATGGTCTCTCACTCCATTCTGCTAGATTCTCTAGCCTCACTATCTTTTACCCCATCTACCATAGCCTGGTTCAGAAGCTACCTATGTGACAGGCAACAATCTGTCCAATGGCAAGGAACACCATTGCTAAAAACTGGAATTCCCGCCCCCATTCTCTGACCACTATCCCCCCCATCTTCCAACTACCATAGGAGTCCCACAAGGCTCTATACCGGGCCCACTTCTCTTTTCTATGTTCACAAACAACCTGTATAGCTCTACCCAGCATGGCACACTTATTCAATACGCAGATGATTCAGCCCTGATCTGCACTGCCTCATCTCCCACCATTCTACAGCAACTTACCCAGGAAACCTTTAACTCAGGTAGGCAACTAATCCTAAACCCCAATAAGACAAAACTACTACTATTTTCCCCTAACAAATCAAAAGCTTTTCTCTCCTTTGCCATCACATCTAAAAACGGCACTACCATCTCCCCTTCTGATCACACCAAACTTCTTGGTATTGAAATTGACAACAATCTTCACTTTGATATCCACATCTCACAAACCATCAAATTGGTTCACAAAAAATGGACGCACTATATAGGCACAAAAACTTTCTCTCACACCAGACAAGAGTCAACCTTACCCAGAGTCACCTTCTGTCCACACTACTGTATGCAGCACCTATTTTCACCCATATTAGAAAAACTGACCTAAACAAGCTAGAATCCTGTTACAATAGGATAGTCAAGTTTGCTACAAACTCCAGTTACAGAACACATCACTGTGTTGTACTAAAAGAACTAAAATGGCTAGTGTTACCACAACTACTTAATTACCACCAGCTAGTTACTGCATGCATATAACATCCTTAAGTACCCTGAAAAAAAAACATCTATATCCAGTCTTCTTACCCATTACACTGTAAATCAGCATCTCAGATCTAGTGACAAATCTCTCCTCTGTATCTCCAGGGCAAACAATAGTGCAGGCAAAGCGCTCCTTTTCCACACCGTTGCTAAAAACTGGAATTCCCGCCCCCATTCTCTGACCACTGCCTCTACCCCCCCCCCCCCCACAATTCAAAAACTCCCTCAAATCACATCTACTAAACACCTGGTTATGTCCTTGTATCACTTAACCTTTATTCTCCCATCTCCCTCCTTCTTTTTCCAACTTCCAAGCTGCTCATTTTAACCCTCTACAGTATTAAACCCAGCCAATAACTCTGGCTATCAGTTGCTACTTCTCATAGCGGGCGACTGCTCCTCTTTTTGTTATAATCATTATACACCTGCACATTAAATGGAATTCCTAACTGTTTCTCCAGGAAAATGTCTTTTTCCAATTTATTTTATATATTTTCAGTGTTTGTCTGGCAAAATGTCTAACTCAATGACTTTTGTATAACACTGTATAAATCTCTTGTTTTTTTTTTTTTTGTAACAATGTTTCGGAGCTTTTTTCCCCAGGCCTCCACTGTAAATGGACCTGGTCCAGTTGGAATTTCCTGGTTAACAAATGTAAAATAAAGCCAAGGAGACATAGGCTCCAGAGACAACCTGGGGGGACCAGGTAAGCATCGGATCTGAGCGTGTCAGATATGACTTTTTCTGTAATTTAACAGGAGGCTGTGAAATTGGAGCTGAGTTTGGAGAGTGGGTGGGAGACTGCTTCCTGGATTCTTTTGCCTCCCAAAAGAACTTGTGTTTTTTCTGAGGTTTGAGCCCCTGAAACAGGAACTGAGAGAGAAGAAGAAGGCTGGTTGCTAAGGGCCTTGATGTTGAAGCCAGCACAAATTGTAGAATCTGGGTAGCACCCAGACAATAAATGCACTCCCTGTGGGCATCAGAAATGGAGATCTTCTACCCACAAACAAACCTAGTATGATTATGGGATTAGCAAAAAGGAAGAAGGGCTGAGATAGTTTTTTTTTTGGAAAACAAGAGAAAATAAAAGAAATTACCAGTAATGGCAGAAAAAGATTACCCTCTGAAGGGTAGGAAAAATTAGATGAGAAGAAAGTAAAAAAGTACCAACAATGGTACAGAGAACTACTGAGGGTAGAGCCCAAGGTGTGAGAAAAAAAAAAGAAAAGAAAAATAAAACATAGACTTGATGCAACAGAACATGAAAAACTAAAGTAGTGGAGGAAGAGGTGATGAAGAAAGATATAACTAGAATAAGAATAGAAAAGCAGTCACACTTACTGGCAAAAAAACTGCACCCCAAAGCTCAGTGAAAAGGATCCTTGTCTGTAGACATATAGCTGCAAATGAGATATGAGGTACTGCAGGGTAACTGGTGCATTATGAGTAAAGGAAGGATCTCAAGAGTTGGATCTGAGAGTCTAGTAAATGTACAGTCAGAGAATCTGCAGAACTGCAACTGGAGGATGGAACAACAGCAATGACCAGTAAATGAACAGTGGAAATCTATGTCAAACTTTGACAAAGAGCAGAATGCGATGAGAGGTCACTGGCACTGGCAGAAGAATTAGATTTCAAAGGGACATTTCAGACTGTGAACTTGAATGAACCTTTGCAAAACCCTAGCCTGACATTTTGGAAAAGGGTTTTACATTTTGTTCTATCATAAAAGACTCCTTCTAAGAGCACTTTGTTGGTGATGAAGTTTTTCACTTTTAATTCACCTTTAGGTAGACCATTTCAGGTTTCTGAACAGATGTACAAAAGATAAATAAGACCACTCTTAAATAAAAATCCTCACAAATGGTTCTATAATCTTACAAAAAAATAAGAAGCGTACCTTTAAAGATTTGAGACAGGTTGATGACATAAGATTCATGAAACTGGATTATTTGGTGGTAATGAAGCAGTCCAAATACAAAGAATCTATAGATAATGTCTTTGTAATATATTTGATCAAGAAATAATTAATTCCTCTGAAATTAATTTTATATAAAAATACAGATACCAAATAGATTTGACTTGGGTATGAATGGGGGTATAAACCAGAAACTGAGAGAGTAACTACACCCTTTTCTAAGAAATGTGTCTGTTTATGGCAAATGACTCTTTAAAACAAAAGAGCAGCTATGTGGATTAGTGTGGCGCCTTCTAGTCAAGCTTGGTCTTGGACACTGAGAAAAGACTTGGTTATATGGAACAGATTTCTTTAAGGATGCTGTATTTTATACAAGGTTTACTGATGATTAATGTGTTATAGTTAAAGGAGAGATGGATGTCTGTAATCATTTTTTTAAACAATTGAATAAAAGCACATCCTTTCTAAGTTTTACATAAAATGCTGATGAATAATAAACAATTTCTGGATATAGAGATTTACTAAAATGAATAAGTGACTTGTGCAAACGAGTGGCCGTTGGTTCCAAGAGTTTCTAATTTACTGACTAGTTTGACGTATCACTGTTGAATGTCTGATTACTCTAAATGTATGCCACATGACAATGTTTGTCCTTTCCCAAAAGATGCAGTGAATTCAAGAGAAAATTCTAATAAGCTTAAGGGTGTGGGAGGTGGCATTTCAACTAAAAAAAAAAAAAAGTGATCAAAGCAAGTTTTTATAATTTGTGCAAATACCATTTAGGATTGGTTATGTTCATATAAAATGGTATTCATATTCATGACTTCCACACTGCCACCCTTTAACTGATATTAAGAGCCTTCTTAGGTTAATTGTGTAACTCAGCACAACTTGCACGTAGTTTATGTAGAGCAGACTAGATCTAAATAGGTAACTTCAAGGATATAAGGCAGTAAAGTAAGTCAGAAGTCGTACCTGGGACAGGTGCTGAAAAGTTCATAGAAAAGGAGTATTAGCTACACAGGCCTGACTGAAGCATTTGGCACACTTCAATAACCACAGACCTTTTTCCAATGCAATGCAAGCATATTTGCATGTGGAAACAGTGATACGTATTGATACACCACCACAGAATTACATACAGGCAATCCTTTCTGCTGTACATTAGCAGCAAATGTGACAGGCTTCATCTACACAGCAGATGGTTGTTTTAGGAAGTCATTTTCCTTGATTACACTGTGAATACGTATGTTTTTATGACCCATAAACCATTACTGACTGACTGTTTTAGAATGAACAAACACATTCCTTACTATTGAGAGGGCATAAACCAGTTAGCATAATCCATGCCAACTCAATCCTCCTTCATACTGGACAGCTTTCTAAGTAACCCACCTATCAGCCAAGACAGGATCAGTGCATCAATGACAACTACAGCTTGTTTGGGGATGGGATCCAAGAGAATTTAAAAAACAGCACAAATGAATAATGCTTTGGCACTTAAGTATTATCACAACCAGATTCTCAGAGGCTCTGTGTGACTTTGGCTCATGTTCTAAACAGAAAACAAATCCTGCTTCTGTAAAGAACTGCAGGAAGCCATCAAATAAAACCTCATTGGACAGCAATAACAGTTTCACAGAAAAAAAATAACCAGTTCTGTGAAAGTTAACACATTCGATAGCTTTTCTCCATGGCTCGTTGATGACAAAGGGTTACTGCCAACTTGGAAATTCATGGTAATGAAATGTCAAACTAAAAAAGCAAATAACTAAAGTTTGGTCCCCCCCCCCCATAATGCTGCTGTTCTGATATTGAGAAATATGGCAGCCTTTTTTTGGGACACCACAGTTCTGTACCTCTTAAGACGAGAGTCGTGGTACCTGCAATGGACCACAGGGAGTGTTGGGACAGAGTTACATCCTACTCACCATTCAAAGAAGCGAAGCAGCACTCAGAAAAGAGAACAGATAAAAACAGGTTTGTGTTGGGGTGAAGTACTGTCCGTTGTTCGACAAAACAAGCCAAATGTGTATTTTACCTTATGCGGGTAAAGTACAACTCCAAAAGCCACTTTCACCTTCCTGCTAAACAGTAAGAAAAAAACAACACTGAGGAACTCTCACTCTCTACCCCACTTGGCTCATTTTTAAAACATGAAACCAATCCCACTTCTGTTAACAAGTCAAGCCAGCCATCAAATAAAACCTCATTGGATAACACTAAAAACTGTAGTCTTTCACCAGATCTTTATTTTAGAGGGGTGCTACACTTCATTCAAGGATCGGGAATACCTGATATGAGTGTCTAACATTGTACCGTTAAGTCACACAGAGTTGCTGAGAATCTGGTTCGATAATACATAAGTACCAATGCTTCTAAGAATTGGGCAAAATAGACCATGGAATTTACCTGTGTTTCTCGACTGTTTAGATTACATTTTATGTAAGTATACTAATACTACATATTACATTCCATGGAGTCATGTAACACAAGTTATGTACTTTGCAATAATAACGGAAAATTGTATTTTGTTTTAGATCCAAGCAGTACTGGCAAGTTGGTAGGAAGGAGTGGGAGCAAATGGGGCTCTCAGTGAAAGAAGACAACCAATTCTGGTAAGATGTGTTAGACACTGTGTTAAGTAATGTTTGCTTAGATACTGAGTGGTTTTCCCTATGTGAACAATTTCATATTTTACATGTAGCTTTAGGTAAGAAATCTAAGGCAACTGGAGTTGGTTCCATGTGTCAAACACTACAAGTAATGTTGAAACATAGTGGGCAAATCATTCCTTGAAGTGGGGAAGAGAGTTACTTGAGGAAAGTAAACTTCTGCAGAATAGCCATGTAAAGACTCCCAGAATAATAACATTAAAAAACTGTAAAAAGCCAGTTCCATTTTACAGAGGGACAAATTCCGGACTGCAATCATAGAAAACTAGGTAAAGCTGGTGACCTTGGGAGCAGGAGGTGTTAGCTAGAGGACTAGATTGAGCACTTGAACATCAGCTTGCCAATCTCAGGGAGGGGGAGGAACTGTGGCCCCACTTTACAACTGCCATCTAATGTAGGTTGGTGGAAAAGGAATAGAGTAAAAGCTGTGATGGATGCTCTGGCCCACAAGCAATGCATGGCTCTTAACTGGATATGAATCTAACGTGAAGAAACACACACGTACACACACACACACACACACACACACACACACACACACACACACACACACACACACACACACACACACACACACACACACACACACACACACACACACACACACACACACACACACACACACACACACACACACACACACACACACACACACACACACACACTTAGCCCATCCATCAGCCACCACTATGTGAGTTAGGAAAAAATAAAGGTACCCTTCTGGGTGATAACAGTGATCTCCAGCTCTCATCTCTCTCTCCCACTGCTTGCAGATCCAAGGAAAAAATAGGGAATAAAAGAGACAATGAGGAGTGAGGTCTAGTCATATGAGGCCTGATGCTAAACTGTGTGTACAGTCTGCATGGCAGCAGAGAGATATGCAGCCTAGATAATTTGCTTACTACATTGGTAAAAGCTTTAGTAGTGTTTTGCAAGTGAAACTAGCAAATGTGTTGTGATATGAATATACAGTGTGATGCCCCATCACTGGCCCAGTAATTAAGGAGCCTCAATCCTTGGCACTGGCAACAGTGGAGGAAGTACACACTGGGAGGATGACAAGTTGCACACACAGTATTTCCAGATGCAGCTGTCTGCAGCGAGTGCAATTTCCCTTTAGAGCACACAGAGACCACAGTCAGTCTGAGGCTGGTTTCTCCCTCTTTCTCCAGATTCCCAATTGGACTTCCCACTGGCACAGCTATAGAGTTGAGATCTCAGCTGAGTGGCTAAGTCAAGACCTCCAGCACACGCTCTATCCAACCAGTGCTTCGTGTCCCTTCCCAAGTAGCTGACACACACGCACTTTGAGATTTGATTTATATATAAACACACACACACACACACACACACCTGAGAAAGGCTGGCACAGGTTCACTAGCTATGCCCCCTTTTGCCCAGACTATAAGGTAGTTATTACTGCCACCAACCAACTCCTTATCAGCTACTTTAAGGCCCTTAACAAAGGGTGTCCATTCTTACTGTGTAATATTACTATAAATCCAAATGGTAGTTTGACCAAGAGCACGGCTATTAGGAGTGGCCCACACAGTGTCACCAAATAAATATCCAAATTCTCATAGAGCTTAAACATGCCTCACCAATATAATCCACAATGAAAGGTTTAAATATATTTAATAATAAATAAAAGAACAAGAACATACTCAGTAAATAATCACTGTTACATCAGAGTTTAAAATTACAGGAAATATTTAAAACAACATTGCATGACAGTCTCAAACAAAGAAAGCATCTAAGATATCCTTCACTATATTCCTGTCTCAATCTAAGAAAAATTACTGTGCCCTAGGTAACTTACAGAAAAACAAGCAAGCAAATGTGGTGAGTGGATGTTCTTGTCTGGTCAAAGATGAAATACAGGATGCACTGTCTCTCTCCAAGAGTTTTTAAATTAATATCTCAAATGTTACTGCTGGGTTAGCTTGCAGGATGACATCATCCAACATTAGTTCCCAAGCTAAACCCTCATTGGTAGAAACTGCCAGCCTTTAGCATCTATCTGTGAAAAACATATAGTCATTAGATCTTCACAGCTGCTGGAAGACATAAAACAATAAAACACTTACAAAACAATGCTGGAGGCTCCTTAGTTTCAGACATCCTGTCTCCTTGCTGCATTGAAACCATCTTTTATGGGGCAGTTATAAAATAATTTAATTTCAACAAATGTTCTGGTTTTGCAAGTTAACCTTCTATGTGCCATTTCCCACTATTAAAATATATACATTTACACAGTTACAATAGTTTATATACATTTCTGTTCTGTTCCAGTAGGGTACACAGTGGATGCATATTTAAGTTCAGTACTTTACAAACCTTTTCAACACACATTTCTGTACCAGCAGTTTGATATACAGACAACATGCAGTACTAATACATTTGTAACACAAGCATGTGAATCATGCTGATATTCACAACTGACATATGATTATTTACAAAATTCCAGACAACTGTGCTGGCACCATCTCCTTCTTTCACACTTCTATAAATCATATTAATATTCACAAATGACATATAATTATTTACAAAACTCCAGACAGCTGGGCTGGTAGTATTTTCCCTTTGTCACCCCCCCTCAAAGACTCAAGCTAGTTTTTCAAGTGACCCTTGAGAAACATTGATTGAGAGGGTTGAGCCTATCTGGGAATACCTTATCTCATTCCCTGTCTTGAGAGCCCATCTGCGTTGGCATTGCTAACCCCACTGCAGTGCTGCACTGTCATATTATATGCCTGCAACCTTGGCTCCACCTTAGTAACTTGGCATTTTGCTGGCTGGCTTGATGTAGCCATGTTAAGGGATTGTGGTATGTAACTACAGTGAATTTCCATCCATATAGATAAGGCTGAAGTTTCTGCAATACCCACACTATGGCTAGACATTCATTTTCTACAGCTGCATAGCATTCCTCCCTGAGTTGGAGCCTACAGCTGAGATATACCACTGGGTGGTCTTTTCCCTCTGAGGAAACCTGGCTGAGGACAGCCCCCATCCCATGGTTAGAAGCATCCACCTGCACAACAAATTCTTTGCTGTAATCTGGATTGGCTAACACAGGGGGTCCTCCCAAAGCTTCTTTAAGCTTCTGGAATGCCTGCTCATATGCTGTGGTCCACACTATCTTATCTGGCTTGTTTTTCCTTGTCAGGTCTGTGAACGGAGCAGCTATGGTACTATAATTGGGGACAAACTTTCTGTAGTACCTTGCTGTCCCTAAGGGGGTGGGGAGGGTGGCCTAATGGTTAAGGTGTTTGCCTTACAAACACAAGGTGCAGGGTTTGATTCTCACAAGGGATAATTGGCTAAGCTTAAAATGGCTCGCAAGGGCAGTTAGCTTAGTACTAACCTATGAACCTATGAACCTATGAACCTAAGAATGCCCTCACCTGCTTTCTGGTAACTGGATAGGCCATGCCTGGATGGCTTCCACTATGGCAGGTTCTGGCCTGATCTTACCACTCCCCACTCTATGCCCCAGGTAGGAGATCTCTGCCATACCCACCTGACATTTACTGGACTTAATGGTCAACCCTGCCCTCTGTAATCTGCCCAGCACCTCCATGACATGCTGAAGGTGCTCTTGTCAGGAATGGCTGTAGATGGCAATATCATCCAGATAAGCAAGGGCAAACTCTCCTGCTCCTCCTAGGATACAACCTACCAGCCTCTGGAAAGTCACTGGGGCATTTTTCAACCCAAAGGGCATCTTCAAGAACTCATACAAGCCAAAAAGAGTCACAAAGGCTGACCTCTCTTTAGCATTGGGAGTCAAGGGCACCTGCCAGTAATGCTTAGTAAGATCAGTAGTGGTAAGATATTTAGCCCCATCCAGCTGCTCTGGGGCTTCATCTGTCCTAGGCATGGGACAATCATTTGACTCTGTGTGACTATTTCCTGCCATCCACTACAAATACTCAGCACAAGGGCCTCTCTATCATGGTAAGGTTTCATCATGTTAACATGGTACAGTTTGTGCCACTGCTTCCTGCCTAGCAGTTCTACCATATAGTTAACATCACTGACGTTTCTTACCACTATGAAGTGTCCCTCCCAAGCTGCCTGCAGTTTGTTGTGTCTGACAGGAATGAGAACCATTACCTGCTGCCATACAGCATACTTTCTAGCTCGAGCACTCCTGTCTTACCAGACTTTTTCTGTTGTTGGGCTTCTGCCAGGTTCCCCTGGGCCAAACCCATGAGTTCCCTGAGCCTTGTCTTGAGGTTTTAGACATATGCCACAACAGACTTCTTGTGGGATTCACACTCACCTTTCCACTCATCTCAAATCAGATCTACAGGTCCCCTCACCCTTTGCCCTTACAGAAACTTAAAGGGTAAAAAAACCTGTGGATTCCTGGGGCACCTCTCTGTAAGCAAACAGATGGGGCAAATATTTGTCCTACTCCCACTTGAACTGGTGTGCATATCCACATAGCATGGTCTTTAGTGTAGAGTTTAACCTCTCCACCAGAACATTAGTCTGAGGATGGTAGAGGGTGGTCTTTAGGTGCTTCACCCCACAGTGCTTCCACAGACAATCCAGCAGGTCTGACATGAAATTGACACCTTTGTCAGTCAGTATAACTTCTGTGAAACCTACCCTGCTGAAAATTTCTAACAAAGCATTTACCACCTTTTCTGCCTCAATGGAGGACAATGCCACTGCCTCAGGATACCAGGATGCCAGGCCCACTGTTAAAATATATACATTTACACAGTTACAATAGTTTATATACATTTCTGTTCTGTTCCAGTAGGGTACACTGTAGATACATCTTTAAGCTCAGAACTTTACAAACATTTTCAACACACACTTCTGCACCAGCAGTTTCATATACAGACAACATACAGTTCTAAATACATTTGTAACACAAGCATATGAATCATGTTGATATTCACAAATGCCATGTGATTATTTACAAAATTCCAGACAGCTGTGCTGGCAGCATCTCCTTCTGTCACACTTCTACATAAATCATATTAATATTCACAAATGACATATAATTATTTACAAAACTCCAGATAGCTGGGCTGGCAGTATTTCACTTTGTTACATACAGAACAGCAAATTAGACTAGCTATGGGTCAGCAAGCATTTCATCATTCCTCAGACATTTTTATCTGAAAAAATATTGGTGCAAATTCTGCTTGTGAATATAGGCATTTCAGTATTGCAGGAAAATGAAGGAAAGGATAATATGGAGATGGTTAAGATTAAGACATGACCTGCACTGACATAGGAAGGATAAATGCTTAGGCTAAAACGGGAGTCTTAGAAGCAGCTAGACTTTGGTACATGTTATGTCAAGTAAACAATATTTTCACAATTACACTAAGCATTGTGTAGGATGAGAAAATTACTAAATACATTGTTGCAATCTATGGTTATCTTCATTATACGTGTAATGGTGTGCTTTAAATCTTCCTGGCTAATTTGCAAGTATTATGAAAAAACACTCACACTTTTGTGGATTCCATGGCTTGTTGACTGAGGGCAGTTGTCATTTCTTTTCATAACAGGATGGACTTGCAAGATTTTTGTTTCTGCTTTACTGATATAGTTATAAATCAACAGACCAATACATCCAAGACAAGGAAGGAAGCCTACTTATTCAGTGAATGGAGCAAGAGAAAGATTCCTTGCATTAATAATGAAAGTATGATGTTCCAAAACCCACAGGTGGGTACCACTCTGATATTTATCTATGCTACTCCTATGGCTACTTTTTACACATAGTACACGGAGCGACATCCCTAATAAACACATGTGCCTGCATTAGAACTCACAAAGCTACCTTAATGAGATGATCTCTCTGACAGAGTAGAAACAGGTGCAGATAAAGACCACAGGCTAGCTAAGCAACTTTTAACCTGGAAAAAAAAAAAAAGACTACATCTAGTTGAGTGTAACATACAATGTTTTCAATTATTTACAAAATGCAGTCTGGTATGCACTAGCTGAAACATATCAGCTCATATTTGATTACATATTACCCATTATATATGTAGAATGACGTCCTGTGGCACAAATGTTAACACCCCAAAAGTGATGATGTACCCCATTGGTAATGATGAGTAGTAGGAACTGGGGTGAAAAGTTATTATTGTGGAAAACAGGTCAGTACTTAAATTTCTCTCTTATAGGAGGTCTGATAAATGTACATGAAACTGTTTTTTTATTAACACTAAAACTTTTTGTTTAGACCTCAAACCATGTTAGATGGTACGGTATATGAAGCTAGGGCCCAAACATCCTAGGTTGCATCAAAGAAGATCCACAAATTTTAAAGCAATTTGAAAGAACAACATTCACAAAAGTAAAACAATGCTGGCAGAGTCACAGGAAGGGCAGGGCAAAGTGGGTGGCTGCTTAACAGCTTATAGACACTATTATGCAATTACCAGTGACAGCTTAGCAAACTGATCTTTCCTTTTAAAGGAAACAACAAGTTGTTAGGCTTAAGAAAAGTTACATTCTGATTATTTATATACAGCAGACATGAGGGTGCCAAGTGTGTGCTTTGCCTGGAGTGCCAAGTTCAACTTCATTGTTGTGACATTGGGCTTACATGCAGTTCCATGATTGTGAGCATGTTCCAAAGGGAGCACTGACTGAACTCTAGTGAAAGTGTTACAGAAGACAACTAATGTTTATGAATGATATCGTTTAAACCCATTCTTCTGTACCACTGTGACTGTGACTCTATGATTTAGTGGTAAAAATTGTCTTTTCTCTTCTCTGAAAACAATTTTTTGAGGATTTATGTTGTAGCTGTCTGCCATCACTGGTGTTTAGGAGACCCTCCTCCATTTTCCTCCCCAATGACTGAAGCCTGTCTGGCTTACACCTCATGGAACGAGACTCCACAAGTGAGGTTTTCTTTTCATATAAGCAACTGGGAGAATGGGCTGAGAGATTAGGACATCCTGTTAAAACTCCATATTGCCACATGTTATCAGCTTTTGTGTTATCCTTATCTACTTTTCCTGTCTAATACCATAAATGCAATACAGAATACAAGTAATGCTACCAAAGAGTCCTCGGTTTGCACTGAGAACTGTGAGTCCTTGACTGGAAACCTCATCCCCTCCACCAAAATAAATGAGCTGACGAAAATGCTGTCCAGTTCTTATCCCGTCTGACTCTCAGGCATTGGGTTTGCTAACTAAATCTGGGTTCCCTCTCTTAGTGCCACAAAACTGACAGTATGAGAAACTTTGTTGCTTTATGTAAATGACTTATACTTTGGGTCTGTCTTCTTATTCTGAATGCAAAAGTTTATGACTTATGATTCAAAGATGGCTGCCATTCTGTGAACACTGCTGATCTACATCTCTGCATATAACTTGAGGAAATCCAAACCCTGAAGTGATATTAAGAACCTTTAAACAAGAAATCTTGGTAAAAATAACTTCAACTTCACTTAATTAGCTTTCAAGAAGCGAATAAACCGAGGAAAAGTACAGTATCTAACAGGATTATCATAGATTAGCTGGCTCTGAAGAGAGTTTCAAACAAAGGAACTGTGTATACAGTACACTCTGAGCTCCAGTACTGATATAAAATGTCGAAAGAAGACAAAAATAAGGATATAACTACTACAAAAACTAAACTTTCAGAACTGCAGTCACCAGAAAAAGATGTAATTTCGAAAAGACAAAAAATTATAAAACAGCAGGAACAATCAAAACCAGGGACCAAAAATAAACCTGACCAAATGCTAAACATGGAAGATATCAAAACTGCTTTGTTACCTATTCAAGAAGCTCTGAAAGAATTAACTGCACAAGTACAAACCTTTGGAATTTCCTGTACTCAAATTCTTGAAAGAATGGACAAAACTGAAGCTCGGATATCAGAAAATGAAGATAAATTAACTCTGCTTGCAAAAAAATCAGATACACACGATCTGAATATTCTTGCTATTCAAGCTAAAATAACTGA
This sequence comes from Protopterus annectens, assembly GCF_019279795.1. Taxonomy (NCBI): domain Eukaryota; kingdom Metazoa; phylum Chordata; order Ceratodontiformes; family Protopteridae; genus Protopterus; species Protopterus annectens. Next base: position 797,225,162 of record NC_056739.1, on the reverse strand, counting down.
TCTAGAGGCGAGATCCAGGAGAAATAATATAATTATCAGAGGAATCCCGGAGTCTGTACAATATAATGACTTAATTACATCCATTACACAAATACTCACAATTCTTCTTAAAGACCCTGATATGACAAAACAAATAATCATAGAAAGAGCACACAGAGCTTTGATGGAAGCTCAGGCTTCGAATAGCCCAAGACCTGTGTATGTTAAAATCCTTAACTACCAAGATGTCAATAGAATTCTTACAACTATTAAGAAAAATGGGGGCTATGTTATGTGGAATAACAATAGAATTTCTGTGGCTCAGGACCTGCCTCTGCAAATCAGGCAAGCTAGACAATCATTATCTCCTTATTGCAAATTTCTCATTGAAAAACATAAAATTTCAAATGAAATATCCTAATATGTTAATATTTATAATTGATGGGTCTAGATATTCTGTTTCAACAAAAAATGAGGCAAAAACTACCTTTTTGAAACTTTTTAAGTCTTTACCTGCTTCAGAGACTTGATATGGCTTTCCGTTGTGACTGGCATGTCATCCGAGGTCGGATTCATCTGTTGCTGTGGCTTGAGGTCTTAGTATTCCTTTGTTTCGAAGTTTTGGTGCCTTAGGCCTCTTCTTGATCAGATAAGAGTTTGTTTTTTAAATCCTGGACATTAGCGAGTATCTCCCGAAGTTTTATAGCTTCCGCGAAGTCTGTTCTTCTACGAAGAGACAGGAAATGGCTGTGGTACTTCTGAGGGTGCAGTATTTACTGTGGTGCTTCCAGAAGTCCGCTTCTATTAAGGATCCCCCTTCGCAAACGTTTGGTCTGATTTCCAGGCTTGGAAATCTGATGTGAACTCTGTTGAACTGAGTAATGTAAAAGAAACAATAAAAGACATTGTCTGATATTAATTTAAACACATATTTACAAGTTGTCATACTTACATCTTCTGAAATAGTAAATTCTTGTAATTTTACAATATATCAAGGCTTAACAAGAAATCTATTTAAGGCTAAACCGTTATTGTTTTACTACTTCATAATTATTACTGAAAGGACTTAATCCCTTAATACCAATAATTTACACGTATATAATAACTACACTAGACATTATATTTAATTCTACCATATAGTAATGACTCATATACCACTAGATATATGTGATGTGTTTTTATACTCCTGATAATTCCTGATGTTAATAGTTAAAACATCAAGCTTGGCAGTACCTAATGGTACTAGTGGTTAGTCTTAAGCTGAAATGTTTAAATAATGAAGAAGTTAATACTGACACTAGAGAAGGTAGTTATTTCTTTTATGTAGATGCTTATATTATTATATTGCTATAATATATCAGGATGTTTCTTTTTTTTTTTTTTTTCCTCGCACCTGTTGTTTGAATAATAGAAGACAATGCTGACCAAGTACTGGATCCTCATCCTACTTTATGATTAATAGGTTTTATCATATGTGATTTGTATTGTTTAAATAGAGATGTGCATAGAAACTGAGCAAGCTAATTACTTATATACTTAAGAAATCTTTAGCTTTCTTTAATCGGTGAATATTTTTATCAAGATATGTTAGCTAGTACCTTTAAGTAGTTTCTTGCTAGTTAATCTGAAGTACTGAAAACTCTATACATGTTGCTGCATATTTCTTACATGATTTATTCAAAGAATAGTTAATATAAGAGATGTTGATGAACACTAGTGTTTAGTAGGGAATGTTTAGATTAGGCTTTGTAGAATTCATTTTAGTTTATATAGGTTCTGCTTATGGTATATATTTGAGTTATTATAACCTGAAGAATATACGTAGGTTTATGTTTTTAATCAATATAATTCTTTACCCTGTACAAGACCTATACATGTCCCGGTCCGAGGGTAGAGTGGGTAGGCACTGGTATTGGACGGGATTTCAAGAATGCTTCCAAACTATATATATCTTTAAAAAGTCTCTGATTACATTATACTTCCCCTTTTTAAATGTTTCTTACATTAAATATATTGAAATGTGGGAAATAGACTCATGGAACACAAAAGGGCTGCAGAACTTAAAGAAAAGGAAATTATTTCTTCATTTATTTTTGAAGGCTAGGGCATGTTTTATATTACTTCAAGAAACTCATCTAACTAATGATCAATGGGCAGATATCAAGAAAAGGAAATGGATTAGAGAGGTCATAGCCTTGGAAGGTAAAACTAATAGTGCAGGGGTAGCTATAGTTATTAAAAATCAATATCAAGGAAAAATTTTGGATTCTAAAATAGATAAAGAAGGAAGATGGTGCTATGTTATTCTGTCCTCTACTCTTCATGATAAACCTATTTTACTTCTTAACGTATATGTACCATGTAATAATCAGCAATTTTTCATAGCATCACTTTATCTGCTTTTAAATCAGTATAATAATTATTACATAATTATAGGAGGGGATTGGAATTCCTATCAGAATCCGAAATTGGATAGGTCTTGTCCACAAAGGTCATTTAATAGGCAAGCGGTGGTTGCACTAAGGGATTTAAAAGAGGATTTTCAATTATATGACCCTTTTAAATATCTAAATAATCACCTTAATACAAATAACTTTACTTTTTATTCAACGTGTCACAAAATGTGGTCTAGAATAGATTTCTTTTTGATTTCAGAAACAATGACTAATTTTGAACCATTAGTCTTTATACATGCTCGTTATTTATCTGACCATTCAAAAATTTCATTAAGTTTTTCTAAAGATCCTAGATATAATTTGCTACACAGGGGTTATAATTGGTCTTTAAATCCAAATTTGTTAAATAAAGAAGAAACAATACAGGAAATTATAGATGTTCTTAATCGCCTATTAGTTAAACTAGAGAAACCGCAACATCCTCCTGATATTGAATGGGCGACAGCTAAAGCACAAGTAAGAGGGATCTTTTTGCAAAAAGCCTCATATTACAAAAAATGCAAATTAGAGATGTACAAAAATTGGAAGATAAAATAAAATTACTTGATCAAGAGCTGATTCAGAATTATAACAGTTAAACAGAGATGGAACTATTTAAATGTCAAAAAGATCTTTTTTTAATTCAAAATAATAGGTTGACGTTTTATGAACATAAAATGTTAGAGAGATATGCCAATCATATTCAAACACCATTAAGGGCATTAGCTAGGATTATTAATCAATTGAAAACAGTATCATTAATCTCGGAAATACATTTTGACAATACAATATATTCTAAAACTGAAGATATTGTTAATATTTTTGAACGAATATACTCTAATATTTATGCTGATCAAAATGTTTCATCAATAGGTCTGATAAAGAATTTCTCCAAAAAATCAGTTTTCCAAAAATAGATGATAATTCTCAAAAAGATTTAATTAAACCTATATCGGATGAAGAAATAATATATATAATTAAACACTTCAAATCATATAAAGCACCGGGTCCTGATGGTTTGACTGCTGAATTCTACAAAACTTTTTGTGATATTCTTGGTAAAATACTCTTGCATGTACTTAATTACATAATTAATAATAAAATCAATGACCCCCATTTTAATGCGTCAAAATCTATTCTTATACCTAAAGTTAATGCTGATGCCCAAAATCCAGATAATTATAGACCAATTTCACTGTTAAATGTAGATATGAAAATTTTGACCTCTATTCTGGCTAATAGACTGGGAAAAATAATGAATCAAATAATATCTAATGAACAAGCTGGTTTTATAACTGCTAGGCAAACTAGTGACAATACATTAACACTTCATACATTAATTTCTTATGCTAAACAAAATAATTTAAATATCTACGCACTTATAATTGATGCGCAAAAGGCTTTTGATAGGGTTAATATAAATTTTTTGTTTGATACTTTACCATATTTTAATATACCTCATGAATTTATCTTAATGTTACAAATTCTATATAACAATCCTTACACAACTTTATATATTAATAAAAGCTTTTCTAAAATAATACAAATTAAAAATGGAACTCATCAGGGTTGTCCTTTGTCCCTTTTATTATTTAATATATACCTAGAGCCTTTATTTTTATATATTAAACAGAATGTATATCATAATGCCCCTATATTATATGGAATTAAAATATCTATGGCAGCTTTTGCTGACAATCTTAATATATACTGTACAACACCAATTTCAGACACTGACAAGTTACTAAAAGTGGTGGAGGACTTTGCAGCAACATCTAACTACAAAATTAATCTTAAAAAATAAACATATTTCCTTTAAAAACTCCCAATCCCTTTTCGCTTCTCCCATTGGTGGGGCAGGTAAAATCTGAAGATAAAATTAAATACTTGGGTATTACCTTTTCTACAGATGATAAAGATTCTTATATTACTAATATTAAATTGGTTTGGGATCACATATTATTTGATTTTAGGAGATGGAATAATTTAAAGTTACCTGTCTTAGCAAAAGTTTCAATTATTAAAATGAATGTTTTACCCAGATTATTATATATTTTTAGATCTGCTCGAGTTCCAATCTCTAAGAGGTTTTTTAAACAAATACAAAGGGAGTCAGCTAAATTTATTTGGGATCCAAGAAAGACTAGGATATCATATGATAAATTGATAACTCCAAAAAATAGAGGGGGATTGGATATACCAAATTTTGAAACTTACTACTTAATAATAAACTCTAACAGAATCTTAAGAATTGCTAATTACGGTACATCTAGTAATAAATGGTCACCAACGTGGGTAATTTTGAATTATAAACATATTTTGAATCTGAATATTAATCCCAAAACATTATCTTTCTTAGGAAAGGAAAAGTTTAAATTATATGATATAATGGATCACATTAAATTATATATAACATCAGTACAAAACTTATTTAATTCATTAAATCTCATGCAACATATGATGGTCTTCCAACCTTTTCATAGAAATCCTAACCTGAAAATTAATAATAAATTAATAAATCTTAAAAATGTCCCTTTTATGATTAATTTAACTTTACTTGATATATACCCTTACCTCAAATATTCAGCTAATGAAATAAGACAAGAAATGAATCTGCCCAAATCATATTTAGTTATATTGAGACAGATTAAGGAACTTTCCATAAGTTACTTTAAGGATTTCAAAATTAAAGATGAGGATTTAACAAAATGTTCAAATCTGTGGCAAACTCTTCAACAAGATGTTAAATTTATAGCAGCTACAAATAAATTAATAAAAGATTTCAAATTTCAGAATAAAGTTCTTTTGTCAAACAATTGGAAGGAAACAATGCCACTGATGGAAGAAAATCAAATACTAAAAGCAATTAACTTAACAACTAAATCAATTTCTCTTCAAAAGTTGATGTATACTCAGCTTATGATATTTAATAATGCTTATTATACACGCCTTAGCTTGCATAAATTCAACTCTAAAAAATCTCCAAACTGTCCATACTGTAAAGATCAATCAGCAGACCTTCTTCATATGTTCTGGAGCTGCAAATGTATTTATAAACTTTGGAACTCCCTAAGAATACAACTTCAAAAGATGGGCTATCAAAGTTCAACATTTTCATGGGAATTTATGATTTTACATATCCTTCCAAACAAGTTCTCTAGATCCCAAGTTACTATAGTTATTAATATTTTTTATTAATGAAACTATATATAGCTACTAACTGGTTAAATCCATCTCAAACGTCATGGGAAAACTTTAAGATTCTAGCAATGAGACATATATTAGCCCACAAATCACTCCTTAATGATCATAATAAAAATATCAATAATCCGAAAATATGGGAGCAAATTTTTAATATTATATTGGCGTAATACATTGAACCCAAGTTTACTCTGAGACATATATACCTTATAAGGGAAATTTAGTAATAAGTAAAAGGTTTAGATATTTGATCTATGTATAACTTTTTTTTTTCTCATGTGTTTTTCTATAATCTGTTGTCACAATTGGAAGCATTCATGTAAATATTGTATATATGTTATAGTGTTATTATTAGAAACATTAGTTGGAATTTATTGATATTTTTCTTTGTTTAAGTTTGCTGGAAAAATGGTAAAACAATAAAGATTTATTATTGAAAAAAATAAGTTTATTACTTATAGTACACCCTCATCAGTGGACTTACCTGAGCAGCTGAACTGTGCAACATCAGTACTATTATACTGTCTGAATGTGGGATGCAAGAGTTTTCCTATACAGTGCGCCTTCAACAGCTGTGCATTTATTCTAGTGTTAATTATGTGCAGCAGCCAAAAGAATTGTATTCAGTGTACTGCATTCATGTTGTCTGTTTTAGTTTTACATTTTTCTGTTTGTGAAAGAAGGCACTAGTCATAACAATAAAGTGCTCTAATGACCAAGGCTTCTTACATGGTTAAAAAAGACTTCACTGTTTGTCTTCCAGTTCTCATTTGACATACCTGCTGAAGATAACTTAATAATCAGCTTTCAGGAGGAGGACTGGAGAGGGAGCAGGTACCAGACTGAAGATGAAGAAAAAAATTCATCCAAGCAATTTCAGGATCAGAAGGAAGGCAAAAATGGATTTGCAGGCTTCAAGGTTTTTAAGGTAAGGTTACATCAGCTGCTCCACAATATAAACGACACTTTGATTTTATTGTTAATTCTACTGTTGTGTTACCTTCTTCATGGTTAAAACCTTGTACATAATTTTTACTGATTTTTTTTTAACTCAGTAAAAATAACATAGAAAAGACAAGAAAAAAATATATAATCCATCTGTTTAATGATTAGAATTTGACTGGTCAACCCAATTCCAAAGTAAGACCTCCAATATCCTTCATGGTCACTTCAATATTAGAACCGATAACCAGAAGTTCGCTAGCAACTATACTTGTTTACACTGGTTTACCAGAGTCATGATGGAGAAACTATGAAGTCCCATCAGAAAGATCTAATTTAGACTCATATTGTCAACATTTTAGTTCACACAAACAAACTGAAACCAAGAGCACTGAAAAGTGGTTATAAATATCTTACAAATGCATCCAGAATGCTTTCCACCAAGGGGCATTCCCACAGTAGATGGGATTAATTCAGCTAGCTTTTCCCATATTGTCAACTCACTAATAAAGTAGTAATCCCTTTAAGAATACTTTTGACAGTGAAACTTCCACTGAGCAATTAGCATGAAGTAAATGTAGGATTGTTCAACAAGCCCTTTTAGGGGCTTTAACTTCTCCCAAAGGAATTTTACTCCTTTGGCCATCAATCCCTGCATCTCTTTGTTCTACTACCAATGTGAGGGACAGGCATTACTTGTGTAAATCTCTGCATCTTCTGCACCAGAAGTAATTTATTATAATTCCTTAACAATGTCTGTGCATCTCACACACCTGCATACAGTAGGCAGTCCCTCCTGCAGTCACATGATGCATTTGCAATGTCCCCCATAAGTTTCTTACAGACAGTTTTTCTTTTCTTCAAGCTGCAGAAGTGACAGATGCTTGTACCTAGGTCTCAGAGATTCCTCACAAAGCAAATCCATCATGCCATGGCAGGATTCCCATCATATCAAAGCTCCAGAGTCAATTAGCAGCTACTTGCACATGTGCAGCTTAGTGGGCAGACAGTTCTCAACCTGTAGTGCTGCACGAAGAGTTACTATAGTCTGCTGTGTGTGCCACACAATTTAGTTGCCTTCTTCACTGTACACAAAATAAAAAAGGATGTCAAAATGACATATAAGCTATTTCTTCTATTCTACCTAAACATGCAAAGCCAAAAAGAACATCACAAGAGTGTGACTGAACCCTTCCCCAGGCAACTACAAACTGGGGGCCATGTCTCACATGCACTATATACAAGCCCTGTTCTTACGGTTTAGGAAATATGTGATCATGAGCTATTCACAGACTGGGGTGTGCATACTTAACAGTTGCTATAAAGATTATGACATCAATAGATTGTCACAGACAGTAGCAGATGCAGATGGAAGCAACAGCTTATGTGGGGGAGATAACACTGTTAGAAAGTTGCTTTGTTTATCAGACGTACTAATTAAGGGGATTTCATGGAAAGTTTTATTAATGGAACTCATGGATTTTGCACCATGGAAGATATATGTCCCATTACTCACTGGTAAATGCACTCAGTAGTTATGTACTTACAATGTTGTAACTTTCAGTGTATGGGTTGTTGGATTCAACCATGGTGCCTTCTACCAGAATTTTGGATCCGAGACTCTGACTCATCCCCTACCCATAATTCTGTATGATTTACCTCAGATCAAGTTTGCTGATTATTATAATAATATAACAGCTATGGAATGACTTAAAAAACCTACTGCTCTCAGAAACATGAGCTGGATCAAACAGGCAGGGTCTGTGTCGAGGCCTGTCTGAGCTCCAGAATAAAACAAATGGCAATTTGGAAGGAGGGAGGGATGTTGATCTGGACAAAATCTGGAACACATAGATCTAACTTTGTAACTGAAGAAACTTTATGGTAAGTATATAACTATTGAATCCAAGGTTGTCCATTTTCTTCCAATTCAGTGTTTGGAACAGATTCCCAAGCTGTTAACAAGACCCTGGATGCTCTCAAGGAATGACATTCCCGAGGATAGTAGAGCCAAAAGATGCATGAGCTCTAGATTGCTCATCCAATGTGTAACGAGACACAAAAGGTGTGAACTGTTGATCAAGTTGCTGCTGCACAGATGATACTAATAGAAACTCTTTTGATAAATGATGTAGAAGTGGCAATTGCTATAGTGGAGTGAGCCTTGGGCTTTGAATGCAAAGGCAAACCTCATGTTTTATAAACTAAAGAAATGCAGTCTGTCAGCCACATAGAAAGTGTGACCATTGATGCACGGTGTCCTAATTTAGTCTTGGCAAAGAAGACAAACAGAAGATCTGACTTCCTAATGTCTTTGGTGTGGTGCAAGTAAAATCTAAGCTGTCTGTGTGCATCTAGTGTATGAATTGTGTGTTTAACTTCAGTCGAATAATTTGGGAAAAATACTGGTAAATCAATGTATTGATTTAGATTTGATTCAAATGAGATTTTGGGGTAGATATGTAGGGTTCATTCTCAATGACATTCTGTCTTTGTGAAAAACTAGAAAAGGTGGCATGCATGAAAGCATTTGTAGCGCTGATCCCCATCTAACAGAGATAATGGCAATCAGGATGATTGTCGTTCAAGAGAGAGAGAAACTTCAAATCAGCTGAGTCCACAGGTTCAAAAGGTTTCTGAATCAACGACTGAAGTAACAACATTATATCCCATGGAGGAGCTGGTTCTCAAATAGGAAGTCCTAACAAAAAGGTTCCTTTGAGGAAAGCTTTAAATATAATTGGAAAAGCAATGGATGAGTCATTATGGCCTATGTGAAAAACTGAAATGGCAACCATCAGAACTTTAACAGCAGAGTACATGGAACCCTGGCAAATAAAGTTCTGAAAGAAATTGCAGTATTGAGGGAAGAGGAGCAGAAAAAAGATCTAATTCTTTCGAGGATGCCCAAATAGAAAATCTTTTCCATTTGCCCTTGTAAGTCTTTTTGGTTGATTCTCTTTGGGAAGAAGATGTAGTAAACCTCCAGACACTGGACCCAACCCAGTTTGGTTTTGTCAAGGGCAAGTCATGTCTACTCAACCTGTAGACTTCGAGAAGGTTGCCAAAGCAATGGATGAGGGCAAAATGGTTTACACTGCTTACCTTGACCTGGCCAAGGTATTTGACACAATACCCCAACTTAGGCATTGTGGACAAACTCAAGAGGTTAGTTACAGACCCTTATGTCACCTGGTGGATAGCCAACTAGCTCATAGACTGGACCCATAAAGTTAGAATTGGGGAGCCCACCTCTAGAAAGAGGCCAGTCACAAGCAGAGTCCCTCAGAGATTACTCCTGGGGCCGTGCCTTTTTGGCATTTACTTCTCTGAAGTGAAGGCCAATGTCCATGGCCTCTGGCTGACTAAATTTCCAGATGACTGCAAATTAGGAGCTGTGATTGAGTCCCACACTGACACAAATGTTCTCCAGGAAGGGCTAACACAGACAAACAACTGGTATCAGAGCTATGGACTAAAACTAAATGCTATGAAATGCATAATAGTGGTTTAAAAGAAGATCGGATTTGAATGAGCTATGCAGTGGATGACTGACAATAACTGGTTATATTAAGTGATGTATAACGTCTGCAGCTACAGTTGTGTTGCATGGTTTGTAACTGAGATTGTGTCATTATGGTTTATTTTCATTTATATAGATGTAAGATTGTCAATGTCATACATGAAAATTTAATAAAGACGTTTTTGTTTTTAAAAAAATGCACAATAGTATCCTTCAGGAAGTCATCCACCCCTAGTAACTATCATATTGATAATGCACCCCTAAGATTTGACCCAGTAGTCAGGGACTTAGAAACACACATAGACAGTAATCTAGCTTTTGACCATCATGTGTCTACAGTAGTAAAGAAATCATTCTGTGTTGTGCAACTTATAAACAAAATTATGGCATCGAGGTCCAAGGAAGTCATTTTTCCACTGTATTCGGCATTTATCAGACCCATCATTGAGTACAGTGCCCCCTCTGGTATGTACCTAACCAGGCATATCCAACAACTGGAACATCCACAGAGGTTCCTCACTAAAAGAATACAGGCTGTAAGTAACACGTCCTATGCAGCCCACCTGAAATCCCTATCCCTGTATTCTGACTCCTACAGGCTGTTGAAAGGAGATCTATGCCTGGCATACAAGGCGTTGTCAAACCCCACTCTGATGGACCTCCTACATATCTGCAAAACAAGCAGCACCAGAATTACCCATTCTAAAGACTTAAACATTGCCTATGATATAAATAGGACCTGTCAGACAGACAGGTATCAATCCCAGAAACTACCCTGTCTCTGGAATAGCCTTCTTATCCATGTGAAGCAGAGCTCCTCCCTAATCCAATTCAAATGTAACTTGGACAAACTGCATGGCGAACAGGAAATTCATCCCTGGTTTGGCACCTGTCTCTAAGGGACATAGGCAGCCTGTGAATGGTTCAACTCCCGGGCCCTTGCTTGTAAATGTTTCATCTCCTAAGCCCCTGCTTTACACTTATCAAGGGTACCATAACTTGTCAGAGATTTGGGATGCATGACTAGGGTTAAAAAAGCTCTTGTGGTTGTTAGCCTAGTAAACACCTATGAAGCTATTGGACTGATGGGGAGGACAGCCTGGCATCTCTGGCTGGCATTAAAACTGGAGAAACTATGCAGTTAGTTTGAGGGTTTGAAAATCTGGCAGAGACATCCTGGATGGGTGACTCAGGAGGTCCAGAATAGGATCTAGAACTAGGGTGGGTGTACCAAATGAGGCCAAAGAAGGGGGAACCATACCTGCCAGGGCCAAAACAGAGCAATGAAGATCACCTTGGTCTTGTACCTCATGGATTTTTGAATGGATTTTGTCAAGAGGGGTACTGTTGGGAAAACATAAAGGAGACATGGGGTCAACAATGGACTAGAGCATCTCTCAGTGATTGTCCCTGTTTAGGGATGAGGGCAAAGTAACTGCTGCATTTGTCATTTAGGTAGAAGGCAAAGAGGTTGCAGCAAGGTTGGACCCAGCAGCTGAATATCTCCATTGCCACTATCTGTTTGAGAGACCATTTGTGAAATAAAAGGATACACCTGCTCAACTTGTCCAGTCATTGCCCATTGCCAGATTTGCATTGCTTCTCAGCATAGAAGATATGAACATGTTCCTACTGCTTTGTTTATGTACCATACTCCTAATATATTGTCCATCTGGAAGGAAATATCACCCTTCAGTAGCAAGTTCTGAAAGGCCTGCAATGCTAGGAGGACTGCTCATTTCCAAGACACTGATGTGAAGTTTGACCTTCAAAGGTGACCAAGTGCCTTGGACTGTCTTCCCTTCAAAAAGACTCCTCACCAGACATCTCAACTGTCCCTATTTTGTAGGGATACTCCCCAATGTTTCTTAAAGCTTTGTTCCATTCTTCCTAAAACTGGAAATCATTTTCAGAATTTCTAAGATAATGCCAACATTTAAAATGCATCCCTAATTTGGGGCCTTTTCCTTAGTTATTTTTTTACTTTGTTCCAAATTCTGTTATTAAAAGTTGAGATATCTGACCCCCACCCTAGAAGGGAAGCATCCATAGTTACTGTGGCCTGGGGATCTGGTGGGCCGAACGATCACCTCTCTATTACTGATGGTGAAGTTATCCAGCATGTGGTATGATTTCTGCATGTATGAGTTATCTGGATTCTGGTGTGAAGAGGGTGGAGTGTATGTGACCATCGGACTGACAGTGTCCATTGTAATACTCTCATGTGGTGTCTTGCTAGTGGTACTAAGGTAATGGTCAGGGCCATTAGGCCTAACAAATGAAGCATCAGTTGGTTTTGTGGTCTGGAGGATCCGTTGGATGTCTCTTTTGTGCAGCAACTTTGACACTTCTGTTACTGCAGATTCCAGCTGACTGGGTGGACTATTGGGACTCTTCAATCTTTTGTTTGGGGGATACAAAAAGGGTAAGGCATAGCCTTTAGTGATTATACTTAACATCCAAGAGTCAGACGTAATAGTTTGCCATGTTTGAGGGTGTAAGGTTAAGCACCCCCACGACTACCTCCAGAGTACATCAGCCAGGCAATTCTTCAGGGACACTAAGGTTTCTCAGTGAAAGGAACACAGCAACCATGGTTCTGCAGTCTGCTTTTGCCCATGGGGAAGTGATCATGTGAACTGCCTTCTCCTCTGCCTCAGTTAGGATTATCTCCATGAGTGCCATGGTGAAAATTTAGTGATTTCTGGAACCACATTTTCTTACCTTCTGTTTGATTCATGGAAATTGATCTTTGTGGAGTGTAGAAACAGGTCTCTATGGCAGACAGGGTCTTACCATCTTGTTAACTGCTGGTAAGCAACACTTTAGTTTTGGTCCAAAAAGCATGGTACCATCAAAAGGGGCATTACTAAAGGATGACTTAAGCCTTCTGTGAAATCGCAAAGCCTCATCTAGGCATGGCAATATATGGTAATGCCTGTACCAACTGCTCTTGATCTGCCATCTGTTGCACTGTATAGCAGTCACATGGCCATGTTAGATGTAGGCAATAGGGTAGACATTTGGGCATCCTCTGTTTTCTGGACATCCAAAGGTAAGTTACCCAAAAGAGAGTTGGATACCTCCTTGATTAAACCCTTTTGGAAATGAGTCAAATGGTTAATATAATTCAGTGCTCTAAGTGCAAAAGTTGCGGAAGCACAAGTCCATTTCCCCAGCCTGTCCAATGCCCTAAACCCCCTTTTAGGAGGCTGGACAAATTAACTTTCTTCAGAAAGTTCTTTCTCTGTGGCTGCTGCTCCACCATGGCATCTACTGGTGAGCCCTTAAACCAGAGTTTCTTGTCTTTTGGAGCTGCAAGGATTCTGGTTAGCATTTTGGGGATTGGTTCTGCAACATCAGAGTCTTTACAAGCCCTCTGTGCTATGAAGTTTATTAAAGCATCAGGAAAGATGGACCAACCAAGAAGCAGATGATCCAGACCCTAAGGCTTCAAGGAATACAGATTAATCTGAAGGAGTTTCAGTGAACCATCCCTTCTGCTTCATCAAGTCTAGGATGTCCCAAAATGTGACATCTTTTAGAAGACACATGTAAAAACCTTCTCCCACATCCAGATCTGTGCCCACAGTGATTGACTTGGGAAAGAAGTCCATGTGTTTTTGCTTGCGCATCTGTTTTCATGGAGCCAGTCCCAGAGGCTCTCATAGAGACAAGTCAGATTCAGACAGAGAGCTCGAATGCTGAGCTATGGTTTTTGTCTCTGTTGAATCAGACAAGAGGAATGAGATACAAGAACCATTAGAAGTTGGGACAGATCTGAACTTGGTGTACACACCTGCCTTTGTGACCAGCCAAGACCCCTTCCACAGCCTCAAAAGCTGACTCAACCACAGGCGCACAAGAAAAACTTCCTCTGTCAACTGACTCAGGATGCTTTCTGGCTCTAGTGGAGACTAGCTCTGAGGAGGACCTTGGACTAAAGGTGTCTAAAGCTGAAGCATCGAGGAGGAGGAATGGCTGCAGGAGCTTTAGTGTTGACTCCACTGTTGGTGCTCCAACACTGATGCTTCAGATCTGGGAACTCATCTTGACCTGATAGCATCAGTGTCAAGAGAATAAGGGATGTAGTTGAAGTCTCTGTGGTTATTGGATCCAACTGAGATGTACCAGAAGGGCTTGGACTCATAGGATCCTGATCCAAGAAATATCGATGGGCTTGTCCCTGCACTTCTACTAGTGGACAGTGCCAAGAGGATCCCCATCTGGATCTGTGTCCTTAGAAATGTTCTCATCATCTGGTTGACTTGAAATTTTGTGAGACTTCTGGAGGATCTTCCAGACCCTAAAAACAAAGCTACAGATGGGGGTCTCAAAGGTAAGTTATGTTGAAGGATCAATGAATGTAACAGAGGGCTCAGTGGCCCAGGAAAACGGTCGCTCTGGGAGAAGGAGGGTTGCAGATGGCTCTGACTGCCTTGAGGTTTTTGGTATCAATCCTGACAGACTGGTCAGATCTGGGAGACCTTTTTCTTGTTTTTTTCCTACTGTTTTCTCCTTTGAAAGTTTATCATCAATCCTCATCTCTGTGGATCTCTTATGGTGTTTTTCTTTTGGTTTATCCTACTCTTTCTCTTCATCATGGTGCAAAACAGATGTAGTTCTGGAATTCTTTGCTTTCCAGTATGCCAGTGAATAGGAAAAAGCGCTTGTGGAATGAGCCTTTACCCTGCCTGGATTCTTCTTGCTGTGGTGGGTGTAACAAAAAGCAATACCAGTGGACAACCGACAAACAACAGTTTGCTTGGAGACAGGTTGATTCTTCTTTACCATTGTGTAGGAAATAAAAAGCCTTACAGCCTTTCTGAAGGGTATCATTCTGTTATGGTAGTACCTGAGCTAATGATGCACACCCAAGGTATGAAGTATCCCTTATTTTTAGGTTCTCTGAAGAACATTGTGAGGTTAGTAGACTGACAGAGTGAATTCTGAGATCACCTTTGACACAAAAGGGGGTTAGTGCGTAATACAACCCCACCCTTGTGGAAAATCAGGTAAGGTTGTCCCACCATGATAAAGTGAAGCACAGAGACTCCCCTTGCAGATGTCACTGTAATAAGCAAAACAGTTTCCCACTTTATGAACTTCAGATCAGCCTAAACAGCTGGTTTGAAAGGTGGTAAGGTAAAATATGAAGTTGTTTTTCATTTCATCTTCAACCTATGGGTTTGGATCTGACTCAGCCATATACCATAGCTCTAGGATCCAAAAGTCTGGGTTTCTCCCCTACCCATAATGCCTTGCTCTCCATTTATCCCTAGATCTTGTTTGCCACATTTTTCGAACAGAATCAGGATTGCGATTGTCTGAGCTCCTTTGGGGTTTAGTGATTAGTTTTTTGATATTTTTTTCTTCAAATTGTTTCTACCTATTATAGTTTATCTTCCTCCTTTTTTTCCCTGTCCTCTTTCATTAACTATTTGCATGGGTCTGTTTATCTTCTTACAGTTACTTCTGCTTATTCCCTTTTTCTTTGTTATGTAAAAAAAAAAAAAAAAAACACTAAAGGGTTTTTAACTTAGAAACCCCTTTCCTTTACTAGGCTGCTTGTCTTCTGCCTTTCAGTATGTCAGATAAACCAGCTGGGTTCAAGAAGTGTGCTATGTGTGGGCATAAAATCCCTCTTGCAGATACCTACACAGAGTGTGTTTGCTTAGGAGCCCCTCATTTAGATTCATCATGTGCCATTTGTGCTGATTTCAACTAGCGCATGCTGATTGATAGGAGGAATAAACTAATCCTTAAGGGCCTTTTACCCTCTTCCTCCTCCTCTGTGATGCCTTCCACTTCAGGGGCTCAAATCCTGTCAAGAAACACAAGGAGAAGAAAGAGTCACTGGACAGACCTTCTTCTTTGCCAGGAGAGCCTCCTCTTAAGTCCGCCAAGACTTTGGATCCAAAGTCCTCTGATCGAAGTGTCATTGAGGAATCTGCCCAGCTTCAATCTCCAAGGTTCTCTCCAGAGCCAATTCCCTCAAAGCCTAAGTCACCATTATTACATTCTCCTAGACCAGCCTTAAGGCACCTTCTGTGGAGCCTTTCTGAAGCTGAGGTTGACAGGATGCTGATGAGGTTTCTCAAGGCACAAATTCAACTGGGGTTTTTGCCTGCTCCATCCCCTGTTGGATCAGGTAGCCACCAGCATTCCTTTGTTTCCCATCTCTCCTTCTCCAATCCAACCCCAGCTTCAGAGTTGTCAGGTCCAGGGATCCCAAGAGCCGACACGTTAGAGCTGACAGGTACAGCTACCTTGACTCTGATGGTTGACCTGAGTAGTTCGACTCAGACATTCTCTGATTGTGGCAACTCGTGGAGCTGTAGCATGTCCATTGGGTCCGAGGGTTTAATGTCAGCAATGAAGTTTTTGGACCTGTCTCTTCCCCTTGGAGCATTAGCACTTGGTAGTTCGGCTCCAACTCCCCTCCAGATCTGGGAGTGGTAGGGACTCATAGGGTTTCTCCCCTGTCAGCTTCAGCTCTGGTGGAGGTTCCCTCAGATCCCCATTCACCCTTGGCATTCTAGGTGGTGGAGAGGATTCTCTCTGCTCATAGGAGAGCCTTGAATCTCCCTTCCTTGGAGCCTGGTTCCTCCTCAGGAGAGTTTGCGCAAGAGTCAACCTTTCCATCTACTCCAGGATAGCCTATCCAGAAGAGCTCCCAAACTTCTTCCTAATTACAACATCCAGAGTCTTCCAATACCTCCCAGGAGCACCTCACTGAGGAGGTGCATTGTAAGTGTATGTGCAAAAGGAGACATATAGATTCCTTCCCAGAATCCCTTGCCA
Organism: Protopterus annectens; assembly: GCF_019279795.1. NCBI lineage: Eukaryota > Metazoa > Chordata > Ceratodontiformes > Protopteridae > Protopterus > Protopterus annectens. The sequence goes on along the minus strand of NC_056739.1, from coordinate 797,208,278 downwards.
AGGACACCGATTTGGATGAAGCAGAAGGGTCCCCAAGATCCTCACCTGAGGATGTGTCCTTTGCAGATGTCATGGAAATCCTGCACCAGAAGGGTGAGTGGTCTGCCCAAAACCCTAACCCAGATGAGTCTGTGATCCTGGAAGACTTCGGGTTAGGCCCATCTACATTTTGGGTGTCCCCCCTGCAAACCTTTTCATTGATCTCATCTCCTGCAGGGCATGGAAAGAGATGGACACAGTAGAACCCATTCTGAAATGCCTGGACAAGATCCTTAGTGCCCCATCAGATAGCCCCATTGGACCAAGGGTGCCCCAGTCAATGCCAAGGTGGTTGCAGCAGCTACCAAGAAGGAGCTGGCCCAGGAAAGCTTATCTATTCACCCCCTAACAGGGAGTCTCAGGCAGTGGACAAGTTTAGTAAGTGGGTGTACACTTCAGCGACCTTTGCTTTGTGGGCGCTGAACAATTTGGCACATGTGACGAGACTACAGAAAGACCTGGTAAAGGAGATCACTAGTCCTTCCCTAGGGTCCAGGTCTGCAGAGGAACAGAAAACCTTTTCCTTTAGAATGGCTACTCTTCTTTCTATAGCAAATACTTCCATGAGGCTAATCTCACATGAGGCAGAGGGTGCCTCACGGATGGCCAGATCAGCCATTACTATTAGGGCCCATGCCTAGATGTGGCTCTGTGATTTCACAGAACTCTTTAAGGTGTCTTTTACTAATGCCCTTTTGATGGATTATCTCTGTTTGGTCCTATGGTTAGAGAAGCACTCTCCCAGCATGAGAAGGATGGGAAGACCTTGTCTGCCATTGGAATTCAATTTGCCACCCCTCAACGGTCCTTCTCCAGGAACCAACATGGTGACAAAAAGTTGTGGTTCTAAAGTTCTCAAGGTCCTTTCCAAGAATTACAAGGATACATTTCCTCCAGGGGCAGGGGGGAAATGGTGCCAATAGCAGACGCTGACCTCATGGCAGAGGAGGCCCCATGAACTAGGGGTCTTGAGATACTTTCTCTGACAGGCCCAATCACTGATCCTGAAGGATCGTCAATTGCCCATCTCTGGAGGCAGTCAGAGGGCATCTCTCTCTACATCCAATAGCCTGGAAGGCCATCACAGATGACCATTGGGTGTTAGACATCATATCCAGAGGCTTATGTCATACCTATCCATATCCAACCAACTCCCCCCCCCGATGTTTCACCCAGTCAGAGGGAGGCTGCATCCTTAGAAATTTCAAAGAAGCTTGCAAAGAGAGTCATCCAGACTGTCCCCCACAATGAGTGTGGCTCAGACATCTATTCCAGATTTTTTTTAGTGCCCAAGAAAATGGGGGAACTCAGACCCATTCTGGATCTGATAAGCCTGAACAAGCCTGTTGCCTATTCCAAGTTCCGAATTGGCACAATTCAGTCCATTCTGCCCTTCCTGCAGAAGGATGACTGGTTCCAGCTGGGAGCCAATCATTACTAGTTCAGAGTACTCCCATTTGGTCTCATCACAGCCCCCAGGGTGTTCACAAAATGCATGGCACTACAGGCAGCTCACCTGAGACTGCAAGGATTCTGTATGTTTCCCTATCTGGATGACTGGTTCCTCACTGCTCCCACCAGGCATCGAGTTATCCAAGCCAGGGACTACCTACTTCAGCTAGTCTCAATCTTGGGCATCTCCATAAACCTAAAGAAATCACATCTACATCCGATACAGGTGATAGACTTCATCGGAGCCTGTCTGGACATAACACATTGCTTTGCTCTTCTCCCCATGGGCAGGATCTCTACACTCAGACTCTTTATCAAACAGATTCTAGACATTCCTACACCTCCAGCTTGTCTTATTCTGAGAGAGTTGGGCTCCATGGCTGCCACCATAACTCTTGTTCTTACAGTTCATCTCCACATGAGAGTTCTTCAATGGACTTTAGCAGTTCAGTGGTCCATACTTTGTTATCCTTTAAGTCATCCAATCAAACCATCTCAAGTATGCAAGGATTTGCTTCTATGGTGCCTTCAATCAAAGGTTGTAGAACAAGGTCATCTCTTTATCCTTCCTTCCCCAAAAGGCTATGGTCTCCACAGATGCCTTTTAACTTGAGTGGGAGGGCATTACCTGTGTTAGACAGT
>NC_056739.1:796867945-796905645 GCF_019279795.1 Protopterus annectens | reverse complement strand
CATTTCAAGGATGTCTCTGAAGGAGAATCATCAGGTGGTGTCCGTGGGGACCCTTCACCATCATCGTAATCTGTGTCTTCTGTTAGAGACTCCTCAGTTGAGTCAATGTGCTTCCTCTTTCACAATGCCTTCCGTGGGGGCTCCTCAGTGTGGGCATATGAGGAGGACTCAGAAGAGTGGGTATGCGGCTTCCCTGTCCAGTGATCCGGGGAGGTGGTTTATGGCAGCTGTGGCTCAGTGGGCGAAAAAAAGAAGTTATGTTCTTACCATAATGTTCCATGTGGAGTGTTCATCTCGCCTTTGTTCTTACACACGGGTTCGGAGCCGATCCTCGGCTCCGAGTCGGCCGCATAGCAAAGCTCTGCCTCTTAGAGAAGCTCGAGACCAGGCTATATCCCACAATCCTCCCTGCCATTACTCAGATCTAGTTTGCAATCAAACCAGACTAACAATAACCCTGAGGTGCTAAGGCTACATACTGCCACAAAAATTCAGAGACACCATCTCACTGACAAATTAACTAAAGGGTAACGAAATATACCCTATGAGGTAAGAGGTAATATATACTAGGAAGAGGTAAAGACATGTGGACCAGACTCTAGTCCTACTCGTTCTTCCAAACACGTGAGGGAGGGAAGGGGGGGGAATGTAAGAACAAAGGCGAGATGAACACTCCACATGGAACGTTATGGTAAGAACATAACTTCTTTATGTGAGAGTGTTCAATCTCGCCATTTGTTCTTACACACGGGTAGCATCCCTAGCTCCGTCACCCTGAGTGACTCATGGAAGAACGTTCCTGAGCACAGTGGAACCAAAAGATGTCCTGTCTTTGGAGGCTTTGTCAACCCTATAATGAGCGATGAAAGTATGTGGTTTAGACCACGTGGCTGCTGCACAAATCGTGTCCAAAGCAGGCGAGCTGCATGAGCCAAGGAAGTGGAGACGGACCTAGTAGAATGGCCTTTAGGTTTGGTGGGCAAGGCCTGATTTGACTTAGAATACACAAAGGCTATACAATCAGTAAGCCATTTAGAGAGCGTACGTTTTGTAACTGCCATGCCCTTTTTATTGTCTGCAAATGCAACAAAAAGTTGATCTGTTTTTCTGTAGTCTTTAGTCCTGTCCAAATAAAATCTTAGCTGTCTGTGGACATCTAACTTGTGTAGCATATATTCCAACTTGCTGGTATGGTTTTTGAAGAAAGTAGGGAATTCAGTGGACTGATTAATATTTATGACAGAACATACCTTAGGAAGGAAGGACGGATTTGTTCATAAAGAGACTCTATCTGGGTGGAAAATTAAGTAAAGCGGTTTAATTGATAGTGCTTGCAGCCCTGACACTCTCCGAGCTGAAGTAACCGCTACAAGAAAAAGAATCTTCCATGACAAAAACTTCAGGAGGCAAGAAGAGGCTGGTTTGAAGGGTGGCAACATTAGTTGTGACAACAACAAATTTAAATTCCATGGGAATAAAGGGTCTCTGACGGGCGGACGAAGCTGGAAGGAACCTTTTATAAAAGCCTTACAAAGCCTGTGGGACATAATAGAAGAACCGTCCTCACCAACATGGAAGTTGGATATGGCCGCCAGCTGTACTCTTAGTGTGGAAAGTAGAGGCTCCTTCGTGGAAAAGGATGGATAGAAATTCTAGAACTTTATGTAAAGGAGCAACCAAGGGATCCAAGTGTTGACTAGATGCCCAGTACACAAAGCGTTTCCATTTACTCTTGTAGAGTTTTGTGGTGGAAGCCTTATGAGAGGCAACCAAAATGCGTTGAACTGCCGGAGAAAGTAGATCAGACCTGGCCAGGCGGGGAAGTGGAGCAGCCAAGCTGCTAGTTTGAGGGATAGAAGAGATGGGTGAGGAACTCCCGACGAATGTGTCAGTAGATCTGGTACTGGGTCCAGGATCCACGGTTCCTCTGTTTGATGGGCTCGAAGAAAGGGGAACCATATCTGTCGAGGCCAGAATGGGGCTATGAGTATAATTATCCTTTCCAGGTTCATGGCTTTCTGAAGAAATTTGGGAATCAAGGGGGTAGGTGGGAATGCATATAGGAGACCCGGGGGCCAATCGTGTATCAGTGCGTCCCTGGGGACATCCCCTGGAGGGGGTAGAAGGGCAAAATAGCTTCTGCATTTGGTATTCATCGGGGAGGCAAATAGATCGCAGCAAGGCTGACCCCATTTGCGGAAAATTCTTTCCGCCACCTGTAGTTTGAGGGACCACTCGTGAGGTAACAGGATGGCTCTGCTCAACCTGTCCGCAATGACGTTGGATGACCCCGGGATGTGCGTTGCTATCAGAAAGCGACCCCTGGACTCTGCCCATTGCCAAATTCTCATGGCCTCTCTGCATAATGGGTAAGATCTGGTTCCCCCTTGTTTGTTTATGTACCAGACTACAGACAAGTTGTCTGTCTGAACTGCTACTGTTCCTAGAGGTAGGAGGGTTTGAAAGTGTTGCAACGCCAAGAACACCGCCCTCATTTCCAGAACGTTTATGTGCAGGTTGTACTCTATGTTGGACCATTCCCCTTGGACTGTTCTTCCCTGAAAAGTCCCCCCCACCCTATCAGGGAAGCGTCCGTGGTTATAGTGGCCATCGGATTCGGTAGAACAAATGGACGACCCATAGTGAGATCCTGAGTGGACACCCACCATGAGAGGTCTCGCTTGCAAGAATCTATTATCAGAATCTCATGCGTTAGGGGTAACTGCTGGAACGACCACTGCGTGAACAGCAGCCATTGGAGGAGCCTCATGTGCAATCTCCCCATGGGAACCGCAATCAGGGACACTGCCATGAGTCCCAAAACCTTCAACACCAATTTGGCCAGGGCTTTCCTGCATTGCAGTAGAAGAAGAACCTGTTCCTTGAGGGATGAAGCCCTTACTTGAGGGAGCTTTACCAATGTTAAGCGTGTATCTAGGTCCGCTCCGATGAATGAAATATGCTGTGAGGGCAGTAAGACAGATTTTTCGAAGTTTATGGAAATCCCTAGGTGGGAACAAAGGTTGACTGTATAGTTTCTGGCTTGTATGAGGCGATGCTCAGTGGTGGTGGTGAGGAGCCAGTCATCCAGATAGGGAAACACCCGGAATCCTAGACATCTCAAGTGAGACGCTACCACTGCCATGCATTTGGTGAATACCCTGGGGGCTGAGGTGAGCCCAAAGGGCAGGGCTCGAAACTGAAAATGACTGGCTCCCAGCCGGAAGCGCAGGTGATCTCTGGACGGTCTGGCCATCCTGATGTGGTAGTACACGTCCTTGAGATCTATCGAGCACATCCAGTCGTCCTTCTGTAAAAATGGAAGGATCGATTGAAGCGTGACCATCCGGAACTTTTCCTTCTTCACGAAGGTATTGAGATTGCTGAGATCCAAAATGGGTCTCCAGTCCCCTGTCTTTTTTGGAACTAAAAAGAACATTGAGTAAGTTCCGGATCCTTTTTGGTCTGCCGGGACTGGCTGAATGACTCTTTTTTGAGCAGCTTTGAAATTTCTATTGCTGCTGGGCCTCACAGACGGGGTGGCACATCTGGAGACCTTCTTTGATGGGGTGGAGTTGACATAAAGGGTATTTTGTATCCTCTGGTTACAATGCTTTTTACCCAGGAGTCTGAGGTGAGAGTTAGCCAGGCCTGTGGGTATAAAGCCAGCGACCCCGACTGCCTCCAGAGCAGGACAGTCGGGCCCCCATTCAGGAGTGCTGGAAAGGCTTACCCGGGATAGTATCCCTGTCGCCTTGGTTCTGTGGACCCCCTCTGCCGCCAGGGTGGCGTCTTCCATGTCTGCCCCCCCCCGCCTCTGGGGGGGGGGTTTCACTCTGTGTGGCCTGGAAAGATCCCTGAGTTCTATGGAACCACATTTTTCCCGCCTCGTTGCCCTTTGGGGTATGGTCTAGATGGAACGGAAAAACGGACTCCGACAGCAGACAGAGTCTTTCCTTCCTGCTCACACTGAGTTAATGTCTCTTTCACTTTGGGCCCGAAAAGAGTGGCACCATCAAAGGGGGCGTTGGCGAAAGAAGACTTGAAGGCTTCCGCAAAAGAGCACAGCCGCATCCAGGATTGTCTTCGTAGAGCAATCGCTGAAGCTGCGGCTCTACTCGACCCTTCAGCCGCATACGAGATGAGCCTCATGGACGAGTTCACTACGGAGGTAAGGGTGTTAAGTTGTGCTGTTACCTTATCTGAAACAGCAGCATCTGTGTTACCCTGGAGGGTATCTCTCAGCTCCTTGATGAGATCCCTCTGTAGTCGTGTAAAATGTGTCAAATAGTTTAGCGAACGCATGGAAAAAGTCGCTGAACTAAATACGCGCTTCCCATATCTGTCCATAGTCCTAGAATCTTTATTAGGAGGATGAACAGAAGAGGAAGACTCTGACATCTCCTTTTTAGTGGCCACCACCATAGCGTCAACCGGGACTCCTTTGGTGAGATAAGTCTTGTGCTGGGGAGCGGTAATAAATTTGCTTGGTTTTCGAAGGACCGGTTCCACTGTGTCCGGTGTCTCCCATGCCCTCCGAGCAATCAAATCCATTAACTCATCGAAGGGCGGAGTAACCCAGGAGGTAGAAGGTTGAGCACCAAATGCCTTCAGCAACACCGACTCGTCCTCAGTGGGGGCTAGGGACTGCCAATCACCCCTCTGTTTTAATATCTCCAAGATGTCCGCAAATGAGACATCCTCGGAGGGGGATTTTGGGGACCCCTCTGACTCATCCAAGTCAGTGTCAGAAGTTAGAGATTCCTGTGGGGAATCTAAGTGCCTCCACTTGCACAATCTTTTCCTCGGAACCTCATCGGAGGGAGATTCTGGTGAGGCCTCCGAGGAACAGGGGGCATCCTCTGGGGATGGCTGAGACAATGGTGCTCCACGCTTTGGATGTGTCGTGGGAACAGAAACAGAGAGCGGCTCCTTAAGGGAGGGAGAAGACGCGTCCGATGAAGTGGTTGTCTGTGTAGACAAAACCTTCCTCATAAGGTCAAAAACCCCTGAACCTCGGGTCGAGGACTCCCCCGGTTCCGAAGAACATGGAAGAATCCGAGACACGGGGCCCATGGGTCTCGACCCCGAGGACGGAGCCGAGCCGATCTGCGCCGAGGCCCCGAGAGGGAGAGTCGGCACCGAAAGGTCGGTACGACTCTCGGTCCCGGAACCAAGGAGAGATCGTCGACTCCGCGACTCACCTATAGGTTCCGATGGAGTCGAGGTAAATGGTGTCGATCGTGCAATGGACGGTTTCGGCACCGAGAGCTCCACTATCATCGGCTCATCCTCTTCCGGCTCCGAAGACTGGTTGGGTCTGGAAGGAGGACCTGTTGGAGATAAGGGAAGGTCTTCTAGTTTCGACACCAATTGGGAGGAAACTGCAATCAATTTGGAAAGGGCCGTGTTCTCCATAAGTTTCTGCAGGACACGATCCACATCAGTATCGGATAATGGTCTGGAAGATCGGGTCGAAGGGGCCAAAGATGGCACCGACCGAAGGATAGACGGTGGCGGTAGTTCCGACACCGTTTCCAAGACCTGGGGCTCGGTGAGAGATAAATGTTCGACGCTCGGCCCCGAAGTCTGTGGTACTGGCGAACGAACTTTAGAAGATGTACTCAGAGCCGATGACATGGGCTCCGACATCTTCGACCCCTTCGAGGACTTAGAAGCCTGGTCAGACTTGTCCAAGGCCTCCCGGAAGGCAGGCTTAAGAAGTCCCCTGTCAATAAGTTTCCTGCGTCTATCTGTCATGACCCTCCCACTGAAGGAATGGTAAATAGAGCAATCCTCTTGCAAGTGGAGAGGGCCAAGACAGTAGACGCAGGAAGTGTGGTTGTCAGTGATGGACATTTTCTGTCCACAGTGACACCTTTTAAAACCAGACTTGGCTTTTTCAGACATAACAGTAAACTGTAAAGAAGAGAGAATTTAAAGTTTAATAATTTTAATTTAAAGAGAATTTACAGTTAAAGCTATAGGTTAAAGAAAGGGTAGGCCCCAAAAGGGAAACCTATAAAAAACTAACTACAATATACACACACACACACACTATAGTATAGAAAATAAAATATCAAAAAACTATAGGAGTATAAGAACTTTTGTAACAAAAAAAAAGACTATCTTATCTGTCTAACAACAATTTCTCTGGTCCGAGCTCTCTGAGCGATGTGACCCGTTGCAGCGGCAAACTAGATCTGAGTAATGGCAGGGAGGATTGTGGGATATAGCCTGGTCTCGAGCTTCTCTAAGATGCAGAGCTTTGCTATGCGGCCGACTCGGAGCCGAGGATCGGCTCCAAACCCGTGTGTAAGAACAAACGGCGAGATTGAACACTCTCACATCTGGGGTTCCGACGTCGGCAGAAAGCTTCTGTAACCGAGAGCCCTCTCCATTACATGGAAAGCAGGTCTGCTCAAAGAGGGATGGGAGCCTGGAACCGAGAAGGACAACATCAGAACCAGGGTCACACCCCACTCCATCAAACCTGTTCCCAAGGATGGAGCCTCAAGCCGGATCGGTGCAGATGAGGTTACTGGCACTGAGGGCGGAACCAGACTACATGGAATCATGTCCTGAACCAAGAAGCCCACTGCTCAATCACAAGATTGAGGAAGGACCAGTTCAGCAGGAACTGTGGATCAAAGGGACAGACCCAGAGCTTCAGTGAAGACCACTTCAGGTGCAGAGACATGGGGTTCTGAGAAGGACATCAGAGCAGAGGGCTTCTGAACCGGGATAGCCAAAAGAGGAGAATAGGATGGAGTCAGTGGAGAGCTCAACCCAAGTCCTGCTGGAGGATAGGTTTTGGAAGGCATGGGTATCCCCCTGGCTGCCAACAGTTGATCCACAAGATGCACCACATCAAGTTCTGAAAGGCTACTGGTGGATCTATTGAATACTCTTGATGGGGAGTCAGGTCGATCTAAGAACGGGCTATATACTTGGCCTAAGAACGGGTCTATGGACGGAGAGTATTGGGTCTGTGGTGCATGATCTGCTGGCACTGATATCTCGAGTTTAGAGACAGGAAGTAGTGAGGTCAAATCCAGTGTTGCTGTAATTGAGCTCAGTGCCGAAGGGACTCTCAGAGCGGAAACGGAAAGTTCAATAATCACTGCAGAGACTGGTATCAAAGGTGTGCACCGTGCCAAAACAGCCACAGGTGCCGAAGTCACAGCAGGTATGGTGAGATCTATAGTCAGCGCCAGAGGAAGTACTGGAGCCGGTGATGAAGCTGGCACCAATGTAGCAATAGATGAATTGCTCGGAGCAGACGAAAACAGTGCTGAAGAGGCAGGTTTATGCTCAGAGGATAACTTCTGAATTTTTGGTTTCACAGAATTACCCTGGTCACCTGAGGGTGAAGAGGGAACTGAATGGGGCCTTTTCTTAACTTTCAGAGGAAGGGTTGAGACCTCCATCGCAGAAAGGTCCTCTGAAAAGGGAGATTTAAGTAGCCCCTTCAAGATTAGTTTATTCTCATGCTCGTTTAGAGTGCATTGGCTGAAACTTTGGCAAATCCCACAGGAAGGCAGGACTGAAAGGTGGGGACACCCCAGACAATAAACACAATCATCATGAGAGTCATTATTAGGTAGTTTACCATTACACGAGGTACAGTGTTTGAATCCCGATGTACCCTTCTTATCCGACATCTTGAGAAGTAAACACAACAAATCAAAACTTCAGAAGAATGAAACTCTTAATTTCCTAAGACAGAAAAGATTTAAACACACACAGAAAATATAAACATATCCAATATCAAACACACCACTAGAGTATAAAGAATACCAACTATGGTATTCAAGAAATACCACAAGGGTAAAGAGAAAAGGGCCATACCAGCAATGGTACTGAAAAAGGTTACCAAAGGGTATAAAAATTGAAAAATATATCTAAAACTACTGTAATTCGACAGGAAAAGAACTATAGCTCACAAATGTTTAGAAACAATTTTTTTAAACAAACATCAAAAAATTTTCCACTTAGCTGAGAGCTCGGCTGAAAAGCAGCTTTACAGCTATGCGGCAAAAAGATCTGAGGTAACAGTGAGAAGGACATTGTGGGTAGAAGCGTAGCTCGAGAGTTTTTTGGCTGGTGCGAGCTTGGTAATAGGCCGGCTCGGAACCAAACCCATCAGTGATGAATGGAAAGAAGATTAACATCATCAGATCTATTATTGTCCTTGTATGTTTCAGAGACAATGAGGGAGAAATTCACAGTAAGTGGGTTGAGGGGTTATCCTTTACATGTCCAGTGTATAAGGTATCAAACACTGGAGATCAGGCAATAGGATGGCCCTGGTCCATGAAGAAGTGTGCACTGCAGAGAGTAGCTAGGTCTTTAGAGGCCTGCAAGTGACACCAACCTATTGTCCCTGAGGGTACACTTTCACACCAGTGAGGACAGATCTTAGCTGATGTCAAGCACAGACGTAAATCTAACATTCTGGCCTGACCTATGGACAAACATGACAAAATAGGGCTTGTGAAGTCTTCTCAAACGTGGCCAGTTAGAATGAATGACTCAAGCAGAGACATGAGTAGAAGACACCTCTATTCCCAAAACAACTGCCGAGCCTTTAACAGTAGACTTGACAGATTGCTTCATGTAAATAGACCAGCTGTATGTAAGCCCTAGTCTTGCTAATGTGGGATTAATGTACTGATGTTTGTCAGAATGTTCCATAAAAACACATTACCAGCGTCCTTGAGCTACTGCTTCCTGGACATGAAACTTCCAGTAACTAAGCATTAGCATATTTAAAGACATGTCCTATACAATGCATCCCCTTTTCTTTTCTTGTAGCTATAAAGTATACTTACATACATTCTCTGAGGTAGCATGTAATACATACAGTGATCATTTTAAAATGTTTCTGTATACTAAGCATGTCATGCTCTTATAAATCAAAAAGACATTTTTTTTACATATTTAAGAGACATCTTGATAAATGCAATTTTTTTTGTCTTTAATATAAAAATACAGCCTACTTTGATCTGGCCAAGGCCTTTTGAGACCATTCTCCACTCAGAAATCATAGAAAAACTCACTAAGCTAGGCATCAATTCCTATATCACTAGGTGGGTTGCAAACTGGCTCACATATAGAACCCACAGTATGAAAGCAGCTGATTCCAAGTCAGACTGTTGACCAGTCATGAGTGGAGTCCCACAGGGTTCAGTCCTGGGTCCTCTCCTGTTTGGTATCTACTTCTTTGAAGTTCAGTCCAACACAAACGGACTCTGGCTGACAAAGTTCTCAGACGATTGCAAGTTGAGAGCCATAATTAACTCCCCAAGTGATGTTGACATCCTACAGAAAGGCCTCACTGAGACCAATGACTGGTGTCAGAACCATGGTCTTAAGCTTAACTGACAAAAAGTGAGTCGTCATCCCCTTTGGGAAAAACCCAGTTCCCATGAATTACCACATTGATGGTAGTCCACTGAACACAGAAGGTGTCATAAGAGATCTGGGAACATAGGTTGACAGCAACCTCTCTTTTGCCCACTACATTGCACTGTGGTCAGAAAGTCCTTTTATGTGGCACATCTCATTACTAAGGGTTTTGCATCCAGGAAGAAAGAGGTCATTGTCTCCCTCTACTCTTCCCTCATTAGGCCAATCATCAAGTACAATGCCCCATTTGGCATGTACCTCACCAGACACCTACAACAACTGGAGAGGCCACAAAAATACCTCACAAAGAGGATCTTAGGCCTTAAACACTTGTCCTATAGGGACAGACTCAAAACATTCCAACTATTCTCTGTCTCATATTGCCTACTTAGAGGCAATCTCTGCTTGACTTACAAAACCATGTCTGACCCAACTCTGTTAGAAATGCTACATCTAAAGAAATCCCAATCCCTCCACACTACACACTCCAGAGACCTCAACCTCATTACCACAATCAACAGAACAAGCTGGAGGGACAGGTTCATAACCCAGAGACTGCCCATGCTATGGAACAGACTTCCCATACATGTCAAGAGGAGTTCCTCACTGGCCATCTTCAAGAGAAATCTTGTTGAGTGGATGGGAAATAGAAAATTCACCCCAGGAATCACTCCAGTGGCTCTACTTGACAGAGGCACTGGGAACTAAGGTTGGATGCCACAATGCCAGGGTAATCCTATGGGCTAGGCTTGTAAAGGCTCCACGGCAAATAGCCTAGTACACACCTATGAACCTACAAACCTGTACAGAATTTTTCAAAGACTTTCTAGGAGCTGCATCATTTAAGAGAAATGTCTTGTACAACATGATATTTTTATTTTATGATAGTTCTCAATATATCACAACATTCCTTGAAGAAATTATGTGAAAAACCATTTTTGCAGCTCCCGTTAATCACAATTCTTAGTCTGTACTATCTTGCAGCAGTTCTGACTGTGCCACTTCTAGCTGCTGCTCTTCTTCGAACTTTAACATCTTTTGTCTTGTAGGAATGTTGCATCACACCTTTCCATCTTCCCATGAGTAATTTAGGATGCTTAATCAACTGCTTCTGTACAGGCTGACAACTTTCCCATAGTTTGTGGATTCTTACTCTGTTCTCCAGCCTGTAAAGCTCATAGTGTAATGCAATTTCTTTCAGAACAGCATTTCTGTCTTTGCTGATATTCCAACAGCATTTATTTTATTTTGTATTTATTTTTCAGGCATCAATAATACAGGTGAAGTAGGTAAACAAGTTTTCAACCTTCTGCCATTAAAGTACAGTTGAGTGGGAACTTGCCGCAACAGTAGATGTCTGACTGATCACTGTTACAGTACTACTAACTGATGAAATATCTCATAAATATTACTAACTGATGAAATATCCCATAAAGGATAGCTATATGCCCAGCTACCATACCAAAGCCTGGGCTGCCCTCCCCTTGCACCACACTTCTAACGTATGACCTTATCCTAATGGAGTCAGAGGTATGTAAGGGATGTACAGAAATGAATTACCACAGAATTTTTGTGCAGCTAGCTGAGTACTGAACAATCACTTCACTTTCAGTCTGTCAACTGTACAATTCATGCCTCTTCCTCAGCTGTTGGGCAGATAATAATTCCCATTGGGGATCCCCCTCTTTTCTGTTTTTTTGTGCTTCAAAGGTTTGTACATGTCATCTATAAGAGGAAAATGTGATTGAAGGAAGCAGATTCTTCAAAGAGATCACCATATTAAGGGTCTGTTTTCTTTAGGTGCAGAACATGGCTATAGGGAATTTTCTACCTTTCAGACATTTATGCTTAAGAATCTGCATAGTTGTCTGTCATCACTGAATATTTGCCTTTAGAATCAAAAACTTAAAGTGCTTGCCCAAGACAAGGTGGCATCAGAATCCTCTTCTGCCGATGTCCCTTAAATGCAAAAGTCCAAGAAACATTAGATAGAGACTTCTGGTGTTAAGTAAGATATGAATGATTCCCTCAGGTCTCTTGATGGGAACCAAGACTGTCCAGCTGCTGATACTGCTTTCTCTACTGCAACCCTGTTGGAGGATGATATTGTACAGCCATCTCACGTCTGCCACATCTGATGAGTCATGCTTCAGGTGAGAAAAGGGAATCTTGGCTTGTAATTTTGTAGGAAACTGATGGCATACCTCAAATCTTAGGGAGGAAATTGCGGTTCCTTGATTAAGGTATGTTAAGGCTCGGAACCTCCTAATTTAGTATGGATAAAAATCACAGTTAAGAGGAAGCAGAAAAAAAATAATAAAACTTATGTACTTACTATAACTAGGCATTTGTGCTGACCATTTTCATTCTTCCTCAATGTATAGGATCAGATCTGACCCTCAGATCCAACTCAGCTACATATTCCAGACTTTGGATCCAGCTCTCAACCACCTCCCTCTACCTATACTGCCCTATTCCATCCCCACTGCCTCAGACTGCATTTATAGCCATACATCACTATAGTTAGAGACAGGTATAGCTTGACAGAAAAGCTAGGGCTCAAACCCTGAACTGTAGGTTCCAAATACAGTCCAATAGGTCTCTCCAGAAAAATGGATGGGGGATGGATGGGAGGGAAATTGAGGAAGAATGAAAATGGACAACACAGCTGCCTAGTTATGGTAAGTACATAACTTTGAAATCTGATGCTCTCCTTTTCATTCTTCCTCAACGTATGAGAGAGACTCCCTAGCTACGCTGATCTTGGGTGGCCCTCATGGAAGGATATGTCGGAGTGCTGCTGAACCAAAGGTGGCTCTGTTTCTAGAAATATACAATTTGTAATGAGTTACAAAAGTATGAGTACTGGGCCATGTAGCTGCAATGCAAATATCAACAGATGTTCTTGACCAAAAGGCAAATGATGCAGCCATGGATCTGTTTGAATGAGCCATGGGAGGTTTAGATAATGTCATGCCTTTCTGAGAATAAATCCAAGAATCCATTTTGCTAAATAACCTTTGAGACTGGACAGCCCAACCTTTTTGTTGAAAAAGAAACAAACAGTTGCTCTGATTTTCTGATTTGTTTTGTCCTATGAAGATAAAAACATACTTGTCTGGGTGTACATCAAGGAGATGTAGCATGTACTTTCCTTTATTTGAAAAATTTAGGAAGAAAACGACTAAGTGAACGAACTGGTTAATGTTACTTTCAGAAGCCACTTTACGTAAAAAGGAAGGGTTAACCAGTAATTAAACCCTAGCTTTATGAAAAATTATGTAAGGAGTTTTTGAGGAAAAATCCTGGAGTTCAGATGTTCTCTGTGCAGAAGTAATCACTACTAATAAAACAGTTTCCATAACAGGAATGTCAAATCAGATTTAGCTGAAGGTTCAAAAGGTTTCTGCACTAGATCTTGCAAGACAACTGTCAGATCCCAAGGTGGTGAGGGATCCTTTACTGGAGGCCTTAAAAGAAAATTACCAGTCATGAAAGTTTTATATAATTTAGACGAAGCCAGGGAAAATGTTTATCCCCGTGTGACAATTGGAAATTGCTGCCAGTTAAAGTTTAATTCTAGAGAAACTAGCTCCTTCTTCAAAAAGAATGGTCAAAAACTAGAAAATCGCAGAGACTGGGACAGAAAAAGGATCAATTTCCTTATTTAAAGCCCAAAGGGAGAATCTTTTCCGTTTGCTATTGTATACTTTTTTGGTAGATTCTTTCTGAGAAGCCAAAGTAATGTCACATACAGGGGAGGAAAGCCTGGGCTGTCTATCTATTACTGGAAGTGGAGAAACCATGCAGTTAGTATGAGGGCTCATATGTTGGGATGCTGGATCCCTGATGGGTGAGAAAGGAAATCTGGAGTTGGTTCCACTATCCATGGAGGATAATGAAGATGAAACCGCAGAAAGGGAAACCATACTCGCTGAGGCCGGAACAGGTCAATGAGAATTACTGAGCTTTTCAGCTGACTTGATTTCTGTAAAAATTTGGGGATCAAGGGAAGAGGAGGGTAAGCATAAAAAAGACCAGAGGGGCAAGCATGGACTACAGCACCTCTCAGTGACTCCCCCTGAAGGGGGATGAGAGTGAAGTACCTGCATGTTGTCGAGGGCAGTGGCAAATAGGTAGCAGCAAGGTCTGCCCCAACTCCGCAAGCTCATCTTTGCCACAGACTGACTGACAGACCATTTGTGAGGCATCAAAATGGATCTGCTTAGTTTGTCTGCTAGTACGCTGGTTTTCCCCAGAATATGCACTGCAATTAGAAAGCGGTCTGATAAGATTGCCCATTCCCACACTCTCATGTCCTCTCTGTAAAAGGGATAACATCGAGTTCCTCCTTGCTTGTTGATGTACCAAACTACATGTTGTCCATCTGAATTGCAATAGTCCCTAAAGGGAGAGCATCTTGAAATGCCTGCAATGCTAATAGGACTGCTCTCATCATTAAAACACTGATAAGCAACTTGGTCTCTTGGGGGACCACATGCCTTGGACCATACTTCCCAAGAAAAGCTCCCCACCCCACCCCAGCTGAGAAGCATCTGTGGTCATTGTGGCCAACAGGGTTGGCAAAACAAAAGGTTTACCTAGATGAAGATCGTCCAATTGTATCCACAAGTGGATGTGTTGTTTGCAAACTGGGGTGAGCTTGACTGGAAAGGATAGGGGTTGATACGGAACAGACCACTATATAGCTAGAATCCATTGGAGAACCTGTATAAAGAAATGTGCCAAAGTAGTACTATGGCTGCTGCCATGGAACCTAGTGCTTAAAGTACTGACCTTGATGAAGGAGATGGACAGGCAAGGAGAAGATGAACCTGGCTTCTGACAGTGGAAATGCAATGAGGAGGTAGAGATGATATTTGTGTTGTAGTATCTAGAACTGAACCAATGAACTCCAGGCTCTGGACTGCTGTTATGTTTGACTTGACATGATTTATTGTTATACCCAATGATTTGCAAATCTGGAGCAAATAATCCCTGGCATATAGAAGGAGATGCTTGGAGGGGGTGGTGAGGAGCCAGTCGTCTAGATATGTAAACACTTGGAATCCCTTCAGTCTCAAATGAGCTGCAAATACTGCCATGTATTTGATAAACACCCTGGGGACTGTGGTGAGTCCAAAGGGTAGGGCTCAGAATTGCTAATGACTGGCTCCCAGTCAAAAGCCTAAATGTCTTCTGAACTACCTATCTATTTTGATATGACAGTACACATCCTGAAGATCTAGAGAGGACATCCAATCATCCTTGTGAAGAAAAGGTAGGATGGAATGGACCATGACCATTCTAAACTTTGCTTTCATCACTTACTGATTCAAACTGCTTAGATACAAAATGGGTCTGAAGTCTCCTATTTTCTTTGGCACTAAAAAGAAGCATGAATAAGTTTGAATCCTATTTGGTCTGGCGGGACCTTATGGGTGACTGTTTTGACTAGCAACTTTTGCATTTCTTGTTCTGTTTCCTCCCTTTCACTAGGTGGAAAGTTAGGAGGTTTCTTTCTTTTGCAAGATGAAAGAATAAATAGTATGTAATAACCAAAGGATATCAGTCTTAGCACCCCTGTCCCTTGTGGTATACTTGCCCAGGCATCTGGGTGCAAAGACAATTGACCCCTGACTGCCTCCAGAGTTGGACAATCAGGCAGCAGTTCAGGAGAACTGAAAGGGCCTGTCTGGAAAATAATTTCCAAAGCCCTGGTTCTGCAGACCTCCTCTGCCTCTAGGGTGATGTCTACCATTAAAGTTTCTTCCTCTGCCTCTGGAGGAATTGTCATTGCACAGATCTTGGAAAGGTCCCTGAGATTTTCAGAACCACATCTTTTTACCACCTGTTTCCTGGAAAAGTTTCATTGAGGTATAGAAAACTTGATTCCCATGGCAAACAGAGTCTTTCCATCTTGTTTGCTGCAGGTAAGTGGCTCTTTTCCTCATGGCCCAAACATGGATGTGACATCAAATGGGGCATTGATAAAGGAAGTCTTAAAAGGTTCAGCAAAGTCACAAAGCTGCATCCAGGCATGTCTCTTTATGGCAATGGCTGCTACTGAGGCTCCTTCAGCTGTGTGAGAGATCAAGCTCACTGAAGCATTTGATATGGATAAGAGTGGCCAGTTGTGAGGATGTTCTTTTGAAGTCCTCAGCAGACATGGACTCTGAGAGAGTATCTGAATGCTCTTTGACCAAATCTCTCTGAAGTCTAGTGAAGTGTGCCAGGTAATTTAGTGACCTCAGGGCAAAGGCTACTGAGGCAAATTCTCACTTTCCATATCTATCTAATGCTCTGGACTCCATGTTTTGCAGATGGCCAGCAAAGCTCTGTTCCACTAGCTCTTTCTTGTTGGTTGCAACCACCACCATAACATCAACTAGGACTCCTTTGGTCCAGTGTAGTCTGTCAACAGGGCTAAAAATTTGTCAGGTCTTTTGGGAAAGAGTTCGATGGTATCCAGTTGCTTACAAGCCTGACAGGAAACTACATCAATACATTCGTCCATTGAGGGGGGGGCCCAACCAAAGACGTACACTGGCCAGAACCAAAAAACTCCAAATACACTGATTCTTCTGGTGAGGGGTTTTGGGAAGACTAGCCCACCTTTCTGTCTTAGGATTTCTAAGATATCTCCAAAGGAGATATCCATTGGTGATCTTGGGGATCCTTCTCCTTCATCAAAATCTGTATCCTCCTGTAACAGACTCCATCAGGGAGTCAATGTGTCTCCTTTTGCATGTTCCCTTCTGATGCACCTCCTCCGTGGAGTGTTCAGGTGAGGTTTCAGAAGAGAGGGGAAGTTCCTCTAATGGAACTGGTTGGACACTTATTGGAGCTGACTGTCCCTGTGAAATAGGTGTGATTGACTCAGACTTTGGAACTGAAGAGACAGAAAAAGGATAGGATCCAAAACATGAGAGGGCAGTTCGCTTTGGAGAGAAAAAGCCCTTTCCACCACCTTGAAAGCTGACAGACCCAGAGAAGCTTTGACCCACCTTCTCTGAGCCAAAACTCCAAATGAAAGTAGGTCTAGACCTCACTTGGTTGGATGCATGTCTTGGGGTGGAATCTGATCCATACTGTCCAGGGTCAAGGCTCTGAAGGGAAGGAATGGATCCAACAAAATCGGAGCCGAACCTAACCCCTCAAATCTGATGCTGAAATTTCAGTGCTGAGACCCATTCTGATCTGAGTGTATCAAAGCAGAACTAGTCAAGGATATAGTCGGAGTGGAGGAAGAAGCTTTCCTCAGATCCAACACCAGATCTCTCGGGTATTTCAGATCCCTGGACTCTGAAACCACTGGGCAGATCAGAAAAGGAGAGAAAATAGTTTCTGACATGGTAGACTTTCTCACAGATCCTATAGGGGATGCAGCGGGTAAGACCCATATCTGGAACTGAGCTCTGAGAAATTTTTGCATCATCCTATCCACACCTGCTTTTGCTAAGCTTAAGGAGAACCTAGAGGAAGTAATGCATGGGGGCCTTGAATGCTTCTTTGGAGTTTGAAGCAATTTAGAAAGCACATTGGGTGAAACTGGCTTAATAGCAAATTCTGGAGTAGTACTCCTTTATGAGGTACCTTGCTTCTGAGGACCTAGGATCCAAGGGTGGTACTATAGTACTTATGGTAATTAATGAAGCCAAAGCTTAGGATCCAATGGCTTTGGATACAATTGTTGAGTCTTTGGATCCAACAGTGTCGGATTCAACATTTTTCTGTTTTTAAAAGGAGGCTCCGATGAAGACCTGGGGGAATTCAGAGGGGTGCATTCCTTTGCTCCAAAGCACAGATTTGCTAGATTTGGAGGGGGTGTGAGCACCTGAAGAGGATGTATGCAGTAGGGTTGAAGGCCCCTTAGAATAAGCTTGTTGTGTCTATCTGCTGTGTCTCTTAGATCAAAAGTGGAGCAGATCTTACAAGCAGTGTCCAAGTGTCCATCTCTAAGGCAGTACACGCACTCCTTGTGGGCATGTGAATTCAGGATTTTATGCCCACAAGAAGTGCACTTCTTAAAGCTTGTAGTTTTATCTGACATGTCCACAAGGAAGCATACAAGAATAAACTACAAGATTTGTTTTAAATAAAAGGGTAAAGAGAAGGAAAGAGGGATTTAATTATAAACAATGGTACTCTTAAGAAATACTTTGTACTGAAAAGGATAAGCAGATCTACCAACAATGGTAACAAAGATTTACTGTTTAGAGGAAATAGTATGAAATAAAAGGTGGAATGTCCTAATGTCCAGAGAGAAGAACTAGTAGGAAGGATAGATAAACTAATATAAAGTTAAGGTAAATCCTAAAAATCTTTAAACTCACAAGAAAAGGTCTAATAACACATAAGAGTGGAACTTGCGGATGATCGCAATGGCAGCAAGCGAAATCTGGGTCAATGGGGATGGAACTGGATATTATGGGTAGAGGGAGGAGCTTGACAGCTGGATCCGAAGTCTGATATATGAGGCCGGGTTGGATTCGAACCCATACATTGACGAAGAATGAAAAGGACAACATCAGATCATACTGTTTCTCCTCAGAAGCAATGGCAAGATATTACCCAAGGAAGTTTCAAGATTATTATGTCTTTGAAGCTGCCCCCTCATTCTTGCTCCTGATTTTTCTCCTCTTTCTTCATCTTCTTCTACCCTCAAAAGGCAAAAGGAGGAATCAGAGGAGGAACAGGAATTGGATTCAGGTGAAGACACTATCTCCTGATTTCCTTTTGAGGTACTCTCTTTTGGAGACAGCAGCAGAATAGTTAAGACAGGGCAAAAGGGGCCACTGCCCTGGGTGCAAAGTGTTTAGGGGTATGATCGATAGACCCAATCGCTTTTTAATGCATATCAGCTTTTAAAGGCCACTACTGCATTTGTGGTCAAAACTGAGCTCTGTAGCACTTTGTCTGTGTTGTAAACTGTAGCAACTTCTTGTAACATTTTAGCATGCCATTTGCTACAGCTTAAAAGTATAAAAAATATATTTTTTTCTTTCTAACTGAAACCTGTTCTAAGTGCAGTAGGGTATAAACTGTAACAACTGCTTTCTACATTTGTAGCAAGTAATTTGCTACAGTTTAAAAGAGAAAGGCTTGCTTTTTTTTTTTTTTTTTTAACTAAAACTTGAGTGTAGTAGCACTCTGTGCAGGGTATAAATTGTTTCTTACATTTGTACTAAGCAGTCTGCTGCAGTTTAAAAGAAATATTTGTTGTTTGTTTTCTTTTTTCTTTTTACTAAAATGAGAGGAAGGAGGGTCGGGGACAGAAAACAAAAAACAGGCCATGATTGGCTGTGGCAAAAGTGTGGGGCTGTCATGTAGAAGGAGCAGTCTTTTTTTTTTTGTTCTTCATTTGAAGAGCCAGGGTGGTGGCATGGACTCTGTACTGTCTGCAAGACGCCAGCCAATTTGGCATCCTGCAGTTTTCCATAAGTTGCCTTATTTTCTGCTCTTTACTTGAAGAGCTGGGGGGGGGGGTGCTACTTCATGGTATTGGCACAGGGTGGTGACTGAGCCAACTACACTTTTGGGAGACACTATTGTCAACATGATGCATAATTTTCATTGGAGGCTTCTCAGGTGTCTGACATTCAGAAAAGATACTATGCAGTTTTGGAAATTAGTGTGTCTAAGTCACTGTCCATTTCTCCTGTTTTAGAATCTCTATTGGATGCCTTTTCCACTGCTTCTCTAAATGCTTAGTCTCAGCTTTTTGCCCCAAGAAAACTGATATATTCTATAAGGTGCCATACTCAGAACATTTCTTTCATAAGCACCCTACACCTGATCCATCTGTTATTACTCTTTCCATTGATAAGCCTACTAAGCTTTCCCCTTCCTCTAATGTTTACACACGGTCGCTCATCCAGTCAGGATAAAACAGACGAACAGTTATGGGTTCAGTTCAAGCAGCTTTATTATATACAAACACATCAGGGTTAAGGCTTAGTAACTTAAACTTATAAACAGACTGACTACTGCACTCATATGTTAACATTCTGGCTGTTCTCTCAAAATGGCCCTGCTGCCTGTACATGCTCACTGTTTATATGCAAGTGCCAACACTTGGAAATTCTTCTTAAAGTTACAACACATACCCTGTTCTACATCCTCCCTCTCTGAGATATAGGTCATACACTAAAATGACAGCATTCATTGACATGCAATTGTACAGAAATGATCCTTTGACATGCAATCATACAAAACTAAACACACAAAAATATCATGTCCAGGTTGCTGTGTATTTTACACTAGGTCTAGAAATTTGACCTAATCTTGTAACATAAGAATTAGAACTGTATCTAGCAATGGGGACTGCCTTTAAGGAACGTTCAACTTTAGGGACATCTGGGACATCATCAGGAATGGGAATAGGTACTGAAACATGTTCTTCAACAGGAACATTGTCTGGGTTGCTCTGAGATCTAGGGTCTGTATCACAGGTAAGTTGCTGCAATATCGATTCAGACACCAGAAGAAGATGCCTGTGGTTTCTCCTGTATTCTATACCCTCAGATTCCACTAAGGAGGATCTTGGCTCACCATATATACCGCTCACTTGACCAATTTGATCAAAGCCTTTCACCGTTTGCAACCTCACTGTCTCTCCTTCTTTCAACGGATGAAGAAATCTGCTCATTTTATCATAGCTGGACTTTTGAAAAGAATGCTTCTTAAATAGTTGGGCATTGATTGCTCTGTTGTTTTTAGCACTGGGCAGTAAAAAATTAGAACTGATAGGCAAGGTTGTTCTGGTTTGCCTAGATATAAGTCCCTGAGCAGGCGAGCCAAGTACGTTGTCACAGGGTATATTTCTGAGATTATGTAAACTCAAGAAGATATTGGTATTGTCATGCTTTGATCTCTCTAGTAATTGCTTTGCACTCTGCACTGCATATTCAGCCAGGCTGTTTGACTGTGGGTATTCTGGACTGCTAGTAATATGGATAAAGTCCCACTCTTTTGCAAATTTCTGAAATAATTGACTGGTAAACTGGGTACTGTTGTCAGAAATAACTTTGTGTGGACTACCATGGACTGAGAAATGACATTTCAACTTAGTTATAACAGTAATGGACGTTAGGTTAGGCAACAAATCAATCTCAAACCAGTTTGAATGAGTCTACCAATACTAAGTAATGCTGATTGTTCCACTCAAATATGTCAGTGGCTACTGTTGACCAAGGTAGTTCAGGAATCTGGCTTAGCTGAAGCAGCTCTTTGTGCAAATGTGGTTTAGTACTATTGCATACTGAACAAGATGAAAGCACTTTATCAATGTCTTTTGACAAAGAAGGCCAAAATACTAATCCTTTCGCCCTTCATTTGGTAGCTTCAGAAACTGGGTGGCCATGATGCAAAATCTGAATGTATCCATGTTGTAAGGAAGTAGGGACAATAACTTTAGGACCTCTGAAAATAATACCATCTTCCATTAGCACTTCATCTCTGTAAGGAAAATAAGGCTGCACTTCTGGCGGTGCACAAGATTGCTTTGATAGGCATCAAACATTGATGAAATGGTTGAACTTCTGCAAAATCAGATCAGTCTTTGTATGATCTTTCAACTCATCAAGTCTCGTGGCAGATAAATTATGCTTCCATGACATCAAAGTCAAAATTCTCTGCATCTAGCTGCTCTGTGTTATTTTTGGGCAATCTGGATAAGGTATCAGCCAGATAAAGAAATTTGCCTTTCATATAGACCATTTTGAAGTTGTATTTTTGTAATCTGAGCATCATTCTTTGTAATCTTGCTGGAGCTGTATGCATAGGGTTCTTTAAAATAGTGACTAGAGGTTGATGATCAGTCTCAATCTGGATAACTCAACCATAAATATAATCATGGAACTTCAAACATGTAAACACAATTGCCAAAAGTTCCTTCTCAATTTGAGCATACTGCATTTCAGTTTGAGTAAGAGTTCTCTAGACACATAGGCAACTGGTTTTCACTCTTGAAGAATAACTGCACCAAGACAGAACTTTGAAGCATCACAGGAAAGAATTACTGTTATTATATATATTATATTGTGGACATCACGGTATCTCCAGGTAGGTGGATTGGCAATTTGCTGTTTGAGGTTATCAAATGCTCTCTTCTGCTGTTCCAACCATGACCAGACAACATTTTTGCGTGCCAGCTCTCTTAAAGGCACTGGTAACTCACTAAAGTCAGGTATAAACTTGCCCAAATAGTTAACCATACCAAGGAAACGCTGTTGGGCTTGGACACTATCTGGAGCTGACATCTCAAAATTGGCTGCTTGTTTGGAAGGGTCTGGTTGTAAGCCTAAACTGGTAAATAAATTACCTACATAAGCAACTTCTGGTACCATGGATTTACATTTCAGAGGACTGAGCTTCAAGTTCACTTCACGTCCTCTGTTCAGAACTTTCCTGAGATTTCTGTCATGCTCTGCTTCTCCATTACCTCCAACTAGTAAATCATCTACTATTATAGCACATGGATAACCCACAAAAATTTGCTCCACTGCACGCTGAAAGTCTTCACTGGCAGAATTTATTCCAAAAGGCATTCTGAGAAACCTGCATGTACCAAATGGAGTATTGAATGTAGTCATCAGTGAAGATTTGTGATCAAGCATTACTTGCCAAAATGAACTCTCTGCATCCAAGACAGAAAAAACAGTGGCACTTGGCATGAGAATAGCAACCTCCTCAACTGTACATATAGGATGATGAGGTCACACTAATGCTTTGTTCAAGTCTCTCGGATCAGTGCATATTCTAAGTTCATCTGAACTATTCTTATGAGCAGCTACCATGGAAGACACCCACTCATTTGGTTCTGTGACTGGACAAATCACACCTTGTTGCACCATCTTATCTAACTGGACCTTGACTTTGTCCTGCATAGCTATGACAACTCTCCTGGCTGGTCTGACCACTGGACTGACCTCTGAGTCTACTTTCATGGAGTACACAACTGAAAGTTTGCCTAGTTTGCTGTCGAAAACATTAGCATAATCTGAGAAAATAGCATCAGTGAAGCTCTTAGTAGGACATGTGCTTACATGATGGACTTCTTTGGTAAAAAAAAAGTAATTTCATTCCTAAACTGTAAAAACCACAATACACTTAAACAACTGAAAAACAACAAAAACCCAGGACCTCTAAGAAAATAAGCTTTATTCTTACTCTCTGATGTCTCTGCAAAAAATGCCTTCTAGTAATACATACTTAGAAAGCTAAAACACATGCATTATATACACTTATAATTAACACCATCAAACAATCAATTAATCAAGTAATTAAAAAATTAAAAAAACAAGTTCTTTAAAGTAGCACTTGCCAATTAAAATCCACATTCATTCCCTTAGGAACCAAGGTATCAAATGTCAATATATAAATAGCTTATTTAAAAAGAAGTTTGTTTTTTCCAGTGCCTTCACCCAAATATATTTGATCCACTTTTTCCAGAATAGTGGCTTGTAAACCCTTACAGAACCCTCATGTGCTTCTAAAAAAAATGCTGTGCCACTGAACTTTGTTCTTTTTGATTATCAATATCACAAATGTGTTCTAATAGCCTTATTTTAAAGGTCCTTTTAGATTCTCCAATATAGAGTCTATCACATGGACATCTGAGGGCATTAACTATGCCCTCAGTGTCACATCTAAATTCCCCTTTAACCTCAAATCTCTGACCATTTAAATACTTAAAACAAGGTACAATAAACTTACATGCCTTACATTTTCCACATCCTACAGTGCCCCTATTGCTGATAGTTTTAACTAAAGTCTTACTAGGACTTTTGTATCTAGATTTAACCAAAACATTTTTTATACTGCAACCAACCCTATATGAACCTACAAATTTCTTGGGCATCTAAGTACAGTCAGCCTTCAAGGAATGTAGAAATTGCCACTGTTGTTGGGGGATATCCATTAATTCCTTACTAAATCCACTATATGTTGTTACAAAATACATGTTAGGGTCCATTTGATTATTTGTATATTCACCATTGCCTGGTCTCCATCTATTCACCTGACTTCATTATTAAACTTTAACCACCCTATAAAAATCTTGTTCATCACTACATAATCTGAAGAGGCTTATATATTCACTATATGGTAAGGCCTCTATTGTATGTCTAGGATGACAACTAGTGGCTTTTAAATAATGTGTATCACCTTGAAATTTTCTATGTACCTTCGTGGTGAGTTCTCCAACTTCACTTAATCTTAAATCTACATCTAAAAAAGAAACTTCCCTTCCTATTTTCACTCCATCAAACTGTAAATTAAATCTATTAACTTGCAACTCATCCTGAAATGCTTGCAAATCCTGTTCACCACCTTCATATAAAAAATTAAATCTATACATCTACAGTAACATTTAACATGCTGAAAAAAATATTTTTTTCATTCTTAAACTGTCTCTGAGACCTAATGACTGCACAGGTCTTCTGACTACATATAATTGCAAGCTGTAACTATTCCCATCTGAATAGCATGAAAGCACTACTGAGCTTTCAGTTTGAATCTCTTCACCTCCATAAGCAACAAGCTTCACACAACTAGCCAAATTAAGTCATGCACCAGCTCTTACTCTAGAAAATGTTTCTGCCGACATAATATTACATTTTGAACCAGTATCTACTTTGAGCTCCATAGGTTTACCATGGATCAGGACAGTACAAAACACTTTGTTCTTGGCCAACAAATCTACTACATTAACCTTTTCACCAACCACTGATACACCATCTACATAGAAAGCAGGGTTGCAGCTCTCTATATGACAACTTGCTTTTTTGAATGACCTTTCTTAATAACTGACTGAGATTTGCTTGAGTTACAAAACTTTTGAAAATGGTTCCATTTTTTTTACACTTGTGGCATTGCTGGTCAAATGCTAAGCATTTCTCTCTTATAGACTCATGACTGGCACCAATAAATCTTGACTTAAGTTTTGCTGACTCACTCTTGTATTGCACTGAGCATGTCCATTTTGCTGAGTTAGTCTTAGAACTTGCTGGATAGTTACGGGTCCTCCCTGGAAAGGCTGCAGCTGCCATGTGCTTAGGCCTGCTTCTGTTAGCCATGTGCTGCATGCTGGCTATAGGTTCATAGGTTAATACTAGGCTATCTGCCCTAGGGCATTTATAAGCCTAGCCAGAGTGTGTTTGGCTTTCGCCACCCATTTTAAATGAATTGCTACTGTGTGTTGATATGGCAGAGGCATTTCCCAGACCTAGTCCACTTGTGTTTGATCATAATATTGCAGAGAATTGGAAAGTATCTGAACAGGAGTACAATATTTTCACACAAGCAGCTTTTTCTGACAAAGATGCACATACAAGGGCATTTATTCTGCTTAATCTATAGATAGCATTCATTTGTGCATGCACCGGCAGTATATGCAAGAGGGGGGGAAAACTGCCATATTGTTGTACCGTCAGAATCAAGAGAGGACCCTGAGTGCTTGAAACGTAAATTTAGAGAAATGTGTAACCCCCAGACAAATGTTACATTAGGGAGGCACCTATTTTATACAAGAGACCAAAAGCCAGGAGAAGCTTATATCACGGTCTTGAGAAATAAAGCTAAAACGTGCAGATTTGGTGATTTGAAAGATGAGTAGATAAAGAACAGACTTGTATATGGTGTTATTAATGCTGCAGTGAGAAAGATTTTGCTTCATAACAGTGGTAACACTGCACAAAGCTATAGACATTTGTAGTTCCATGAGCTTACCGAAAGGCACACGAGTATGCTGGCAAGTGATAAGAGCATGGTTTCAACAGCCTCTAGAGCAAGCATTTTGCACAATATCAAAAACTAAAGATGATGTAATTTCTGACCTCTAGCAAGTAAACTGACCTCCTATATATTATTCAGACAACCATGCAGTGCTCTCAGCTTCTTCAACACAACCGTAAAATCAATAATGGACAAATCCTTCCCATTCATTAAGGTGAGATGGTACAGGCAACAATGTCTGTGTCTTACCCCCCCAAGTAAGTCCTTACTAATAACTTGGAGCAAAGCATGTAAACTATGGGAATGTACAACCAGATCCTGCCATCTTAAGCATTTTAATTCATTTAAAAAGTAAGGTAAGCTATCAGTCAAGGAAGGCAAATCCATATACCTTCATAGCAAACTCAATACATTTTCCATAAGACTCATAGCATTCTGTAAATAATCAAAGATCTCGCCTATTTTGAGAATGATAAAAAAAATCTCCCAGACCTATGAAAAACATTGGAACTATTGCCCTTGAAACAAGCCATGAGTATGCTAACCAACACACAAAAATATCTCACCACACTCCATAAAACATTCTAAACATAACCAAATCCAAAGGCTTAACTCTTTCCACTCCCAAAAAATGATATCTTAGCTCTAACATTCTGCATTAGAGAAGTTACAGCTAAAAATGTATGGTAAATAAAGTGGTACTATTGCATGGAGGGATAAAATCCTGACTACGACCCAGGTGACATGAGCTTGATTAGTGGTTCTGGTGGTATAAGAGCTGGGAAGGAGTGGTTAGTACTGAGTAGCAAATGCTGGTTCACCTACTCTATTGGAAGGGAGCTACTTGTGGTCTTGTGGCTGGTTCACAGCATGCAAGCAGAGGTTTGCAGATAAAACAGAAGTAACTGAAAATATAGATTTGACTGCCTAAGTCAGTGATGGCAACTTCATTAGCATGTTGACATACCATACCCTAGCAAGCTATAGGTCACCCCCTATATCCCTAGAATCCCATAGCTTGTACCTAGACCTACTGGAGATGCTCACCATTAAACAAATACTCCATTCATGGGAGACTTTAACTACCCCTCTACAGACTGGCAAACATGCTCTGCTTCACACTCGCAGACACAATTATTCCTAGACTTTATTAACACAAATTCCTTTGACCAGATAGTGTGCACACTCACCAGGGGTTCTAATATACCGCACCTGGTACTCATCAATATGGGAAAGTACTGCATCCCATCCCCACACTATCACATCCTCATTGGTGAAGTTGCACCACAGAGCTGTCTGCTTCAAAATAAAAATTGACTCAGTAACCCCCGCAAATCCTGTAAAACTTAGGAATTATTCCGAAGCAAGCTAAACCTTATTAAATGACAGTTTATCAAAATTCAATGCACCTCCCAAAACTGAGTTTACAGCAACCTATGCATAGTTGTTGATAGAGACCCTGTACAATCATGTAAATGGCTGTATAGAGGCTGCTGTACCTTCTGGAAGTAAGCCTAAAACAAACTCTAAAAACAAATCATGCTGGTGGAATCCTAACCTTAATAAGGTGTATAACAAATGGTAAAAAGTCATAGCTAAAATCAGGAAGATCAACTCCCATAATGACAGGAGCTCTCAAATTAAACTTAACAGGATAGTAACAGGACCAATTAAGCCCAATAAGACCAGTTACATGGTCAAAATAGCCTCACAGGTTAAAGACAACTATAAGGTCTTCTATAGCTATGTCCGACACCTCAAAAGACAGCACACATCAGTATGCCAAACTGGTGATCAATGGTGCCACCTTCACTGAGCAGAGCAACGTAGTGAATTTGCTGCTGACAAATTTAGTTCAAAACTTCAACCCCACTCCACCATGCTTCCTCTATGAAATACTACTAACATAATCCCCCAACTATTAAAAGGAAGCAGGTCTTGGTGGCACTCACTAAGGCCAAATATACAGCCTCAATGGGCCCCAACAATATCCTGGGATGCCTCCTAAAGAGCTTGAAATATGACCTATCAGGACAACTTGAGTCACAGCCTCAAAACAGAGTTTGCACAATGAGAATGGAGAACTGCAATGTTTATCCCACTTTGCAAGGGTGGACCATTAACCAACCCCCAGAAAATACATACCTATTAGTCTGACTAGTCTAATATGCAAAGCCATGAAACAAATTACCATGGAAATAATCAACAAAGACTTAGGTATCCTTCAGACACTGGACGCAATTCAGTTTGGATTTGTCAAGGGAAGTTTACATCTACTAAATCTGGTGGACTTCTTTGAGAAGGTCACTAAGGCAATGGATGAAGGGAAAATGGTACATACAGCCTACATGGACCTAGCTAAGGTGTTCAGTACAAAATCCCACTCGGGACTCGGGTATAAATGACAAAACTCACCAAACTGGGCAAAAACTCTTATGTACCTCACTGGATTGCCAGCTGGCTCATACACAGGACCTAGGAAATTAGGACTGGTAATACCACATTCACTAAGAGACTGGTCAGACAGTACCTCAGGGCTTTGTGCTGAGATGGCTATTTAACATCTACTTCTCAGAGGTAAAGGCTAATGTTAAGGGACTTTGGTTGAGCAAGTACACAGACAATTGAAAACGGTTTAATGACAGGAATTTATGCTAGCTCCCAGACACCTTACAAGAAGGTCTAACACAAACAAATGACTGGTGCCAAAGTCATGGACTAAAACTGAATGCCAAGAAATGCATTTTAGTGCTTTTTGGGAAAAATGCCACCAGGCTAATTAGTCCATTGATAAAACACCCCTTAAGAGTCGGTCCGATAGTCAGGGATCTGGGAATATATGAACACAGTAATCTGGCCTTTGACCACCATGCCCCAGGATTCCCACTCCTCTATTCTTGATATACTGGAAAATATTAGGGTTCAACCAAATACCCTAATAATGGGCGATTTCAACTACCTCACCATTAATTGAGGAAAACTACTCATGTACCAACTCAAAAATTTACCAAAACAGCAGAGGCCACCAAAGCAGACACCCAAACAACTACCACCTCACGACCCAACACATGCAACACATAGACCACACAGTCAGAGTGTCAAACAGTCACAGCCCTTAAGGCCAAACAAAATGCCAGACACACTTGTCATTGGTGATTCCATAGTCAGACACACTGATGTCCCGCTCACCAGACTGAGTAAAGAGAAGGTCACAGTAAGCTGCCTGTCGGGCGCTAGAATCCGCCACATAACGCAAGCACTCAGGTCTCTCAACAGCAGGTACAAGTACGACTCAGCCATTGTCCACGCTGGTGTCAACGACCTGAGATGTACCTCCTTGGACTACATGAAAAGGGACATCGAGGAGCTCTCTGATTATGTAGCCCAGGCAGGTATGACCCTGACCTTGAGCAGTATCCTACCTTCACCTAGAATGATGCCACAATACAGTGATAAGATGATCAGCTTTAATAATTGGCTTAAATTCTGGTGTCATTCAAAGGGGATCCAATGTCTGTCTGCCTGGGATGACATGCTGGACAAGCCACGCTGCTTCAAGGGACGGCTTGCACCCGTCACCCCTGGGCTTCGGATATTGGCAAAGGCTCTTGCCACCCCATATTGCCTTTTAGGCAAGGCTCAAATTCTAAACCTACCACCCTAGAACACCAAAAGGAAAAAACTAAGGGTAATGCTGCTCAATGCCAGAAGTCTCAATCTCAAGATGCACGCACTGAGGCCCTTCTCAATATGGAGAACATCGATGTCTGTGCTGTGACAGAAACCTGGTTCAAGGCTCCTGAGAGCACCCCAGCACTAACAGGTTTCACCTCATATCATGCGTTCCGGCCCCAAAATCCGGACAACACCAAGATAGGAGGGGGGGTGTCCATATTCATAAAGGACACCCACACCTCAAGGTTGGTGGCAACGCACGATGCATCGGAGACCATCCAGGTGCAATTAACCATAGGCAAGACTGCTCTGCAATTTGTAGCATGTTACAGGCCACCCTCTCAAACTCTGGAACCTCACATGGCCTTCCTGAAAACATTGGAGGATAAATGTATCTCCAAACACCATCATACTAGGTGACTTCAACTACCCTAATATAGACTGGGAACACTACTCAAGCCCAAACACTCTAAACCAAAGATTCCTGGAGTTCATAAACTCAAATGCCATGGAACAACTAGTCACCATCCCCACAAGAGGAGAAAACATACTTGATCTCATCATCACGAACATGGGATCAAAATGTTCAACACCGGAAGTATACCCCTCACTGGTGAGATCAGATCATAAACTAATCTCGCTGGAGGTCCTCATCCGCCCCACCTGAAACAAAAAGACCACAGTGAAAAACTTCTCAAAAGCCGATTTCACACTTCTAAAAACTAGTGTGGTCTCCTTTAAGGCCCCTGAGCCAGTGGTAAACATTACTCAAACCACTGAATCACTTACAAATGCCTTCTACCAGCACCTACAGGACTGCATGGATCAGGCAATCCCAAACAAAACTAAGACTCTCTGTACCAAAGGCAAGCGTCCAGTCTGGTGGACCCCAGCCATAAACAAGCTCTACAACAAAAGGAGGAAGCTACTACAAGATAGAGCAAAATCCTTGAAAGGTAAGACACCTTTGATCATTCTAAGTAAAAAACTAAGAGCTCTCATAAAATCATCCAAGGCAAATTTTGAGAGAAAAATCGCCAAGGACTCTAAAGACAATCATAAGGCCTTCTTTAGCTATGTTAGAAACCTAGGAGGAAACTCCCAGATATGCTCAGAATTAGTTCAAAATGATGTGAAAATTACTGAACCTACACACATTGCCAATATACTGGCTGACAGGTTCAGTGCAAACTTCTCCCTCCCCCCAAAGGAGAGATATCTATTCCAGAGGATTGTAGACGCCCAAACATCTCCAACGCCCAGGTGAGAACTGCCCTCACTAAGGCAAAAAACACAGCATCCATGGGACCGAATGGTGTCCCCGGCTGTGTGCTTCACGAACTCAACAAGGAATTAAACCCACAGTTAGGACAGCTGTTTAATCTTAGCCTCACCTCAAGATACGCCCAAGGAGTGGCGACGGCGACTGTGGTCCCACTTCATAAGGCGGTGCCTCCACAGACCCTGGAAATTACCGCCCCATTAGCTTGACAAGCCTTATCTGCAAAGCCATGGAGAGGATCATAATGGAACTCATAAATAAAGACATAGGGAACTTGCAGACTTTGGATCCAACCCAGTTTGGCTTTGTCAAAGGCAGATCCTGCCTCTTAAACTTGGTTGACTTTTTCGAGACAGTCACCAAGGCCATTGATGAGGGAAAGGCAGTCCATACAGCCTACCTCGACCTGGCAAAGGCCTTGACACAATACCCCACTCAGGTATCATCGAAAAACTCATCAGCTTGAATGTAAACCCATACATCACAAGATGGGTTGCAAACTGGCTAAGTGACAGAACCCACAGGGTCAGAGTTGCTGGAGCCATGTCAGACTCAAAGCCTGTCACAAGTGGTGTCCCACAGGGCTCAGTCCTGGGTCCACTCTTGTTCGGCATCTACTTTTCTGAAGTACAAGCAAACACAGGAGGGTTATGGCTGACAAAGTTTGCAGATGACTGCAAACTGGGCGCCATAGTCGAAAACACATCTGACACAGATATCCTCCAGAAGGGCCTCACAGAAATGGATAACTGGTGCCAGAGCCATGGCCTGAAGTTAAATGCCAAAAATGCATAGTCATACCCTTCGGGAAAAACAAGGTTACCCCTAGCTACCATATAGGTGGCAATCCACTGAGCACAGAAAAAGTCATCAGGGATCTGGGGACCCAGGTTGACAGTAGCCTTTGTTTGACACTCATGTTGCTAAAGTAGTTAGGAAAACCTTCTATATCGCCCACCTGATCATGAAGGGATTCACATCTAGATCAAGGGAGGTCATCGTCCCCTGTACTCATCACTCATTAGACCTATGATTGAGTACAATGCCCGTTCGAATGTATCTGACCAGACACCTGCTGCAGCTTGAAAGGCCCCAAAAGTTCCTCACCAAAAGGATAAAGGGTCTCAAAAATATGTCTTATGCTGCCCGACTGAAAGAACTCCAGCTCTATTCAGTCTCATACCGCTTGTTCAGAGGTGACCTGTGCCTGACATATAAGGCCATGTCAAACCCAGATTTGATGAATATGCTTCACCTCAAAAAATCTAGATCCCTCAGAACCACAAGGGCAGGAGACTTAAACCTTGACACGGTTATAAATAGAACGTGCTGGAGGGACAGATTCATCACCCAGAGACTCCCTATGCTGTGGAACAAAATCCCGGTACATGTGAGGCAGAGCACCTCTCTGGCCTTGTTCAAGAGGAATCTTGACCAATGGATGGGAGATTGCAGATATACCCCAGGGATTACTTCAGTGTCACTGCTTGACAGAGGCACAGCAAAATGATAGGCATAGTTTTTATTCAAACTAAAGGGGTGGCGAAAGCCACATAACTATGGGCTAGGCTTATAAATGCCCTTGGGCAGATAGCCTAGTATGAACCTATGAACCTATGAACCTATGAACTCCTTCGCCCAACGCTTCCTGGAATTCATAAATTCCAATGCCCTGGATCAACTTATCCACACCCCCACCAAGGGCAACAATATCCTATGCCTAGTCATTACCAACATGAGTGACTGGTGTTCCACACGTCAGCTCCTCGTTGGTCAGATCCGACCATAAGCTAATCACCCTAGATATCCATATCCTGCCCCACCCCCCATTAAGGAAACCATAGTAAAAAATTTCTCCAAAGCCAACTTCATGCTTCTTAAGACAGAAGTGGCAAACTTCATGACACCAATGCAGATGGACAACACAGTTACAACTGCTGAATCCTACACAGATGCACTCTATAAGCACTTACACGAGTGCATGGATCATGCTATCCCAAACAGAACCAAGATGCTATCCTCCAAAAAAAAGGAAACCAATCTGGTGGTTCCCTGCCATAAACAAACTCTACAACAGAAGGAAGAAACTTTTGCAAAAGAGAGTAAAATCCCATGAGTGGAGGAGCTCCCTGGTCAGCCTCAGTAAGAAGCTGATATCCCTTATAAGATCCTCCAAAGCTAGCTACGAAAACAAAATCACCACTGATTCTAGGGACAACAACAAAGCATTCTATAGCTATGTCAAGAATCTCAATAGCAACACCCAGATCTGCTCTGAGTTACAGCACAACAGCACGAAAATTACAGAACCAAGTGATATGGCCAACATCCTGGCAGGTAGGTTCTGTGCTAACTTTACCCCCCCCTCACCCCCCTAAACTATATCTATACAGGAAGAATGCAGAGTCTCTGTAATCACAACTACGCAGGTAAAAGCTGCACTCTCTAAAGCCAAAAACACAGCATCCATGGGACTGGACAACATCCTAGACTGCGTTTTACATGAACGTCAGAACGAACTGGCTCCCCACATAAGCACCATGTTCAATCATAGCCTCAGTTCAGGCTTTGTGCCCACTGAATGGCACACAGCAACAGTTATCCCACTCCACATAGGGGGAGATACCACTGATCCCGGGAACTATTGCCCTATTAGCTGATGAGCCTGGTCTGTAAGGCCATGGAATGTATCATCATGGAACTCATAAACAAAGACACTGGTAACCTCTCAACTCTGAACCCCACGCAGTTCTGGTTTGTGAAAGGCAGATCATGCCTCCTGAACCTGATCAACTTCTTTGAGGCAGTCAACCAAAGCCGACGATGAGGGTAAGGTGGTTCATACAGCCTATCTTGACCTCGCCAAGGCTTTCGACACCATCCCCCATTCTGGAATTATAGCTAAACTCACTAAACTAGGTATAAATCCCTACGTCACAAGATGGGCTGCCAACTGGCTCATTGACAGAACCCACAGTGTAAAAGTTGCAGATTCCAAATCTGACTTCAAACCAGTGACAAGTAGAGTACCACAGGGTTCAGTCCTGGGACCTCTCCTGTTTGGTATCTACTTCTCTGAAGTACAGTCTAACACAGAAGGCCTTTGGCTAACAAAGATTGCAGATGACTGCAAACTAGGAGCCATAGTCAAGTCCCCAAATGATGTGGACATCCTACAGAAGGGCCTCACTGAGATAGATGCCTGGTGTCAGAGCCATGGCCTCAAGCTCAATGCCAAATAGTGCATTGTCATCCCCTTTGGTAAAACTCTGTACCCATGAACTACCACATAGGCGCCAGTCTACTTAACACCGAATGTGTAATAAGAGACCTTGGGACTCAGGTGGACAGTAGTCTCTCCTTGAATAATCACATCGCCACAGTAGTCAGAAAATCCTTCGACGTAGCACACCTCATCAGAAAAGGGTTCTCATCCAGGAAAAAAGAAGTAATTGATCCCCTCTACTCGACACTCATTAGACCCATTATAGAGTACAATGCCTCTTTTGGAATGTACCTCACAAGACATCTGCAGCAGATGGAAAGGCCACAGAAGTACCTCACAAAGAGGATTACTAGCCTCAAACAGATGCCCTACACTGACCGTCTCAAAAAACTCCAGCTTTACTCCGTAGCATATCGCCTACTCAGAGGTGATCTCTGCCTAACATATAAAGCTATGTCAAACCCTGAGCTGTTGGACATGATGCACCTAAAGAAATCCCAATCCCTCCGAGCTACACGCTCTAGGGACCTAAATCTTGTCACCACAATAAACAGAACATGCTGGAGGGATAGATTCCTGCCCCAGAGACTTTCCATGGAACAAGCTACCCATCTATGTCAAGAAAAATTCCTCATTAGCACTCTTCAAGAAAAATCTTGATGAGTGGATGGGAAATAGGAAATATACCCCAGGGATCACTTTTGCGGCTCTGCTCAACAGGGGCACAGGAAAAAAACTTTCTTGGGTGGCGTAAGCCAGGGAACCTTGTTGGCTAGGCTTACTTAGGCCCTTGGGCTGATAACCTAGTACCTACCTATGGACGGGAACTTTCACATGCAAGGGGAGAGCAGAATATGCCCTTGCAGTGGTGTGGGTGCCCATGTCAGCCATTAGCGGATGGGGCAAAGGCTTAAAAAAAACACCTAATGGCTACATGAATGATGGGCTTCTCTGCTGTCATCCTGCAGGGAATGAATGAATGAGCTGACTGACATAGTAGGGCTTATGGTCAGCAGGCATGGGGCTTACAAAAAAGTATATAAAAAAGTATGCTGAAAATATTAGAAAAACTAGACCCCAAACTAAACCCCAGTTCAGACAGTATACACCCTGATAAATTTTAAAATGCTGGAATGGTAGTCTGATTATGGCACAGAGCCTTGCAGGGTGCTATACTTTACAGCACTGTACTTTATTAACTTAAGCACAATTACTAATAAAATAACTTCTCTATATAACAGACAACACATACTATACTGTTACAGCTTATAGCTTTTAATGTAGAAGGTTGGCTTCTCGATACAGATATAGACGATAATTCTCCATTTACCCTGGAATAAGTGTGTTCCTACAAGTACCCGATCTAACAAAAAAATCAGATCTAACACTATTTAGTTTTACTGTTCTTTTTATACCCTTTTTTGTGCCATTTGGATCCTGTTCATGAAGGTAGACTTTTGAAGTTATTACTGTTGGAATTTGCTTGATGTCATGCAGTCTGTTGATAAGCTGATTTGTGTTCTGTTTCAAGGTAAATTATGTGACAACCTTAAAAATTAGGGAGTCATTGTATCTCTGGTCATCCTTGTACCTGGGATAGTTATAAAGAAGTTATGTACTCACCATAACGTTCCATGTTTGTTGTCCATCTCGCCATTCATTCTTACTGGATGGGTTCAGAGCTGATCCTTGGCTCCAACTCAGCTGAATACACTAGCTCGAAGGCTCTAACTTGGCTCATGGCAGAACAAGTATCCCATCATGCAGTGGTGTAATTCCCCAGATCTTGTTTGCTGCCAATCATAATAATCTGTCTAAATTAATAATGTGACATCAGGTATAGAAATAACAAGGAAAATTCAAATGAGCTCCTTTAATAAGGAAGGAAAATCTCACCTCCAGGTCCTCTAGGAGTTCTTGGCTTGGGGAAGGTGGTAGGGTCATAAGAATGAATGACGAGATGGACAACAAACATGGAATGTTATGGTGAGTACATAACTTCTTTATGTTATGTTGCCCTATCTCGCCTTCATTCTTACTGGATGGGACAGTGTCCCTAGCACCATTTCCCTGGGTTGCTCACGGGAGTATACCTTTGAGCACAGTGGAACCAAAGGAAGCCCTGTTCCTGGAAGCCAAATCAACTTTGTAATGAGCAATAAAAGTTTGGGGACTTACTCATGTAGCAGCGGCACAAATACTGTCCACTGACAATTTGGCTAGGTAAGCAGGAGATGTTGCTAATGCTCTGGTCGAGTGGCCTCTTAATTTTGAAAGTTAAATTCCTGTTATATGAGGTGTATATAAAGGTAATGCAATTTGAGAGCCAATTTGAAACTGATTTTTGAAACTGGCATGCCCTTTTTTGCTTCATAAAAGGAAATGAATAATTGATCTGTTTTTTCTGAAATCTTTAGTTCTATGCAGTTAAAATCTAAGTTGTCTATGCACATCCATTTGGTGAAGTCTGTACTCTGCCTTATTGCTATGATTGGGAAAAACACTGGGAGCTCAACAGATTGATTTAGATTGGTCTGGGAACAAACTTTTGGCATGAAGAATGGATTAGTATGTAGAGATACTCAATCCTTATGGAAAATCAAATATGGTGGCTTGATTGATAGAGCCTGCAACTCCAAGATTCTTCTTGCAGATGTAATGGCTACTAGGAGAATAGTTTTCCAAGAAAGGAATCTGAGATCACAAGATGATTAGGGCTCGAAAGGAGGTAATGTTAGGTAAGTCAGGACAAAATTCAAATCCCATGGAGAGAGAAGTTCTTTTATGGGAGGTCTCAATAAACAAGTGCCGTTTAAAAATGCTTTACACAATTTATGTGACATCAGGTTAGGAGTATATTCACTAATGTGGAAATTCGATATTGCAGTTAGTTGGACTCTAATTGTAGCTGCAGCAGAGCCTTGCTGAAAAAGTTCTGCAAGAAATTCCAAAATTGAACTGATTGGGGCAGAGAAGGGATCAATGTTTTTTTTGCTTGTGCCCAGTAGGAGAACCTCTTCTATTTACCAGCATATAACTTTCTGGCAGAAGCTTTGTGAGTGGATACCAAAATGTGTTTTACTGCTGGTGTGAAGTCCTGAAACCTGACTAAGTTTGGAAGTGGAGCAGCCATGCTGTCAAACTGAGGATTAGTAGGATTTCATGCATTGCTACTAGAAAACATTGGATATGATCTAGTTCCTCCTTGTTTGTTTATGCATCAGACTACTGACATGTTGTCTGACTAGACTGCAATTGTTCCTAGTAGACATCTCTATAACACTGATGTGTAGATGGGCCTCGTGTTCTTGCCATTTGCCTTGGACAGTCCTTCCCAGATAATGCCCCCCCAACCCTACCTGGGAGGCGTCCGTGGTCACTGTAGCTACAGGTTGCTGTAGCACAAAAGGTTGCCCGATGGTCAGACCGAAGCCACCACAGGAGATCTCTCTTGCATGAGTCGGTGATTCTGACTTGGTGAGATATGGGAAGTTCTTGTAATGATCACTGAGCAAATAGGAGCCATTGAATAATTCTCATATGCATTCTGGCTAGGGGAAGTAAGGTGATCGTTGAAGCCATAGTTCCTAGGACTTTCAAAATCGTCTTTGCCTTCACTTTGTTTCTGGGTAGAAGGTTGGCTATTTGTTGTCTGAGAACAGAAACCCTGTCCAGAGGAAGTCGTGCCATCATGGAGACGGTGTTGAGATCTACGCCTATGAATGTAATATGTTGGCAGGGCAACAAGGCAGATTTTTGTAAATTGACTGTAATCCCTAACTGAGAACAAGTTTGAAGAGTGGTGTCTCTCACTTGCTGAAGTAGATGCTTGGTGGTTGCAGTTAGGAGCCAGTCGTCTAGGTACGGAAACACTTGGAATCACAGATGTCTCAAGTGAGCCCTGACTACTGCCATCCATTTGTACACTCTGGGAGCTATAGTGAGACCAAAGGGCAGAGCTTGAAACTGATAATGACTGGCTCCCAGACGGAAGCATAAGTGACTCTTTGATGCTCTATTTTTATGTGATACTACGCATCTTGGAGGTCTATTGAGCACATCCAATCGTCTTTCCCTAAAAAGAGAAGAACTGACTGCAGCGTCATCATTCGGAACTTGGACTTCTTCACAGATTTGTTTAATTTGCTGAGATCCAAAATGGGTCTCCAGTCCCCTGTTCTTTTTGTCACTAAAACGAATCTTGAGTAAGTTCCGAATCCTATTTGGTCTGTGGGGACTTTCTAGATGACTCTTTTGTCTAGCAACTTTTGAATTTCTACAGTTGCTTCTTCCCTTTGATTGGGTGGAACATCCGGGATTGTTCTGATCTGTGGGGCAGGATGGCAAAAGGTAATGGAATAGCCTCTG